>NC_088654.1:13961399-14038899 GCF_964019385.1 Sycon ciliatum | reverse complement strand
TGTGTGTGTGTGTGTGTGTGTGTGTGTGTGTGTGTGTGTGTGTGTGTGTGTACTGGCACCCAGCGGCAGTGCCCTGCTGAGAGATCCTCTGTGTGGGTACATCTGGTTGTTTGTTATGCACCCACGTTCCGGGCCAGTCGATCAGTGAAGGACGCATTCTATGCAGATTTGCAGCAGGCTATCATGGCTGTTCCTCTCTCAGATCATTTGATCGTCCTTGGAGACTTCAATGCACGTGTGGGTTCTGCTGTTGAGCCTCAGTCTTCTGGTTCGTGGCGGGATGTCCATGGAGGCTTTTGCATTGGTGAGCGCAATGATGCTGGGATGGAGTTGTTGGATTTCTCGTTACGCAATAACCTGACCATCTGCAACACCCATTTCCGGAAGAGGATGATACATCTGGCTACGTGGCGGCACCCGGGATCCCAACGTTGGCATTGTATTGATTATGTACTTGTCCGTGTAAGTCAAATGCAGTATGTTGTGGACACCCATGTGATTCGCGGTGCAGAGTGCAGTACTGACCACAATCTCTTGTGTAGGTGACAAAGCACGACACAAGTGTAGCGCAGAACGAAGTCTCCCCATCCAGGAACAGCGTGGTGCTGTGCAGTGTGGTACATGCAGGAGGTGGTTTCACTCTCGTGGTGGCTTGCGTGTGCATCGTTGTTTGCCCCTGGAACCATCGGAAGCGTCCGCGCCGGCATCACCTATTCCGCTCAACGTCCCAGCTTCTCTCTTGTGTGTGACATGCAATCGGCAGTTCAAGTCAGTGCCTGGTTTCAGACGTCACAAGTGCGACCGTGGCCATCGTACAACCAGGTCTGATAGAGCGTCGTATGGTGTTCGCTGTTCTCGCTGCAACCGTCAGTTCCGTCGACAGAGTGACCTGAGTCGTCATCTCCGTTTCTGCTCCTGACAATGACTCTGGCTCCTTTCGGAGTGGTGTGGCCCTTGTGGCAACCAAGCTACAGTAGTAGTAGTAGTAGTGTGTGTGTGTGTGTGTGTGTGTGTGTGTGTGTGTGTGTGCGTGTGTACAAGACCGGTCAGCTTGGCGAGAGCAGGTTCTGGTTTTTCAGCCTCCTCGGGCAGTAGAGAAATCCGTACTCTGCTCATCTTGCAACCGGGCTTTCTCTCGTCCTCAAGACAAGGCACGGTACAAGTGCTTGGCTGAGCGCCAACTTCCCGTCCACCAACAGCGTGGTTCAGCACAGTGCGTCAGTTGCTGCCGATGGTTCCGAAGTAAGGGTGGGCTTGCAGTTCATCGCTGCGAGCCTGCACTCCCTGAACATGCAGATACGGCATTGACGGCGTCTCTCGCTAGTTGCTGTTTTCAGCATTGTCAACGCTGCAATCGCTGCTTCAAGTCCCGGGCTGGTTTTAACCGCCATAACTGCAACCGTGGAAAACATCTTGCTGCAGCCGATAGGGAATCACTGCCGCTGATCTGCATGCATTGCCCGAAGCGTTTCCGACGACAGCAAGATTTGACGAGGCACCAGAAGTCCTGCCAATGACGGTGCCCTCCAAACTCTGGCCCCTTCCGGGAGTGACATTGCCCAATGGGCAGTCATGCTGTAGTAGTGTGTGTGTGTGTGTGTGTGTGTGTGTGTGTGTGTGTGTGTGGTGTGTGTGTGTGTGTGTGTGCATATGCATACGTGTGTGCGTATGTGTGTGCATAAGTATGTGTGTAGTAGACCACAAACCTACATAAAACTCTCAAAAGTCAACACACTCCTGGCCTGGTGCACACAAGCTCACCATCCATAATCCCCCTCCCCCATCCACGTCCACATTCACCAACCCTTCCCCACACCCATGACCTTGTGACGCCCATCACGGAAGGCAATGATAGCGATGCCACCGCAGAAGCCATAGCAACTTGTGCTGCGACTGCACCATTCAACAGCTTGCAAGGCTGAAGAATATTGACCGCCACTATTCAGCCGGGTCTACACTTCACGGCTATTCGACGTGGGGTTTTTCTGCCTCCCCCCCCGCCCTTCATCCCCCACACACAAGGAATAACAGAGAATACAATCTAAAGAGACGGTACCTCGGTGCTATTCTCTTCCACGGCCACAGCACTGCAAAACCCTAGATCAACAGAAGCTGCTGCTGCAGAACAACACAACAAACGCACAACATGACATAGTGCCAGGAACCAAGAACAAAGAACGTCAGCGTTTCTCTGAACACAGGCATATCAAAGAAGATTGCACAGCAACAACAGCAGCAGCAGCAGCAGCAGCAGCAGCAGCAGCAGAATCAGCAGGATCCATGGCAGGAACAGCAGGATCCATGGCAGGAACAGCATCCCAAGCAACAGCAGCAACAGCATTAGCAGCTGCAACAGTATTAGCAGCATCAGCAAGATCCATGGCGGCAACAGCATCCCAAGCAACAGCAGCAACAGCATTAGCAGCTGCAACAGTATTAGCAGCATCAGCAAGATCCATAGCAGCAACAGCATCCCAAGCAACAGCAGCAACAGTATTAGCAGCATCAGCAGGATCCATAGCAGCAACAGCAAATGAAAGCATGCATAGCTACATGACTGGCCACAGACGGGGTCAGCTCAAACTTGAAGTGGCCAACGGAAAGGGTACTGTCGCCGAACTACAAAAACAATGAGGCCAGGTGTGTGCCATGTCAGAGAATTTACTGGGCTCTTCTTCACACGCACACACGCGCGCGCGCACGCACACACCATGTCACCATGTATACGCCCGTCGCAAGAGAAGCACGCAAATCTGCAAATGCACTGGATCTGCACCCACAGATTTTCAACGATCGCGGATCTGATTCTGATTGAAACAGATCAAGACAAGCGCCAGATAACTGTCTAATCCACACAACCTGCGAAGCCATGTAAATCGACCACCAATGCACACCTGGTCTACGTCACACAGAGTACATCGGCATAAAACGGCCAAGACAGTTACCTATGCACACTCTAGACTTGCTGGGGTAACCAGTATAGACGCACACACACAGCGAAACACACCTGCAGCGTGCGATGACGATGGTGTTGCAGCGACTTCTGACACTGTAGCTGATGTAGCCACTGCCACACTCGCAGTTGAGACTGGCATTGCTGGTGCAGATGTATGTCCAGAATGTTTCTTTGCTGGCAAACCTGCCACAGAAAACAATGCGCATAAGTCATAAACTTCCTACTGTGTAAGTACAAATTTTCGTTCACGAAATCTTTCCCCTAACGAAAATAGCGAAAGTTAATCCCAAACGAAAATTTGTACTTAGACAGTATCGTAGTATGCAGCGAAAGTAGGTTACCACTGATTATCAGGTTTGTCCTACAAATGGTAGGAAAAATTCCAAAGCAGTTGTGCAAGCCGACATGCATCCATACATGACACACACACACACACACACACACACACACACACACATACACACACACACACACACACACACACCTCAGACCTCAGACCTGCCCATCGCGGAAGCGATGATAGCGAACAGCTATGTTAGACATAGCAACTATAGCAACTTGTGCTGGGATTACACCATTCAACAGCTTGCAAGGCTGATGAATTGACCGCCACTATTTTTAGCCTGGTATCCACCACACAGCTGATTGAAGTGACTTTTTCTGGCCAGTGAATCCTTATTTTTCATTTTTCCATTTTTTTCTTCTTCTTTTTTCTACACACACACACCACACCACATACTCCGGCATACACTGGCTGTTGGTAACCACCCAGGAGAATGAAAGAAAAGTCAGGAAGAGAACAAGAAAGAGAAGAAAGACGTGTGCGACCATAATCGTCGGGAATTGAACCCACAACCTCTCGATTGGAAATCGACTGCACATACCACTGCACCATATGAGACACACACACACACACACACACACACACACACACACACACACACACACGCACGCACACATGCATGCACACGCAGGTACACGCACACTTGTACTTGTTGCTCACTGCCAAAACTGGTCACGTGGGTCTCCCTGGGAGAGAGGAGAGAGACTCAAAAGGAATCTTGGAAAGATGACTCAATTGGCTATTGAACCGCCCAACGGCTGACACCCCCTGAAATCCCCAAAACTCTTGGTGGACTTGACAATGATCCCACTTATGAGCTCACCACACCTCAGTAAGTGGGTGAGGACAAGGTGCAGAAAAAGGATTGACGGCATCAGGGTATCCGTCCAGGGATCCAACTGCAATTACCCCTGCCCCAGTGAAGGTAATACACACACACACACACACACACACACACACACACACACACACACACACACACACGCACACACACGCACGCACCCACACACACACACACACGCATACACGTACCTGCAGTTGATGAAGGTCTCGTTGTGGCCGATGCTACCCCAGCATTGCTGCCTTGCGGTATATACGATGGACCTCGCCTGCAAAACACAAAAAAGAAATACCAGACACAAATACTCCTAAAACATGTCGGGATTCGATGTACCGTATTTTCCGAGCCCAGACCTGCACTTTTTCATGCAAACTCAGACCAAAACCAGCCCTGCGGCTTATATACCGAGCATTTATTAATTCATTTCATGCACACACACTCACACACACACACAGAAAGTGCTTAACGCGCCTTGATCCTTGATGGTGGGGACGGTCTTACGGATGTGGAGAAATCCGCCCGACTGTGTTGCAGGCGAGCCATAAACAATCTATTGCGACATCCGTTTGTTTGTATTATCTAGTGTCGAGGAACAAACAGGAAAATTTGCCCAATTTAATACATGCTATCGACTAATTTAATTAAAAAAGAATAAAAATAAGGCCAGCAAGACTGGGTGGCTGACCCGAAACGCTATAGTTTTACTTGCAATTCAGCGCAGATCGTGAATAGCAACTGAATAGAGTGATTGTCACGTGACAACCCCCCCCCCCCCTCCCCTTTTTTCTTTCTAAGGGGCCGTCCGGGGTTACCGATTGTTTTTCCGAAACGAAAAGTTTTAGTATTTTTCAGCCCCCACCCACCCACCCACCTTTTCTGCAGGTAAAACGAATTCCAATAAAATATTGATGTCAATTTTCGACACCCAGAAGTAACTGGGCATTCTCCATCCGCATTCAATAATTATTTTCAAAACGAAACTCCATCAAACCCACCCGCCCCCAAACAAAAACTTTTCGTTTTGAAAATATTATTGGTAACCTTGGCCAGTAGGGAAAGAATAATGAAGCGGGCAATAAACACGGGAGCAGGCAACGCTAAGGCCTAGACAGCACACATGGTTGTGCATACCTCCGTCTGACAGCCCGCTGGAATCCCGTGGACAGATTCGTCTGGTGCATGGCGTTCATATCAATCTTGTACGACTGGCCATTGGGCTGTGCCGGCAGCTGTACTGAAGTCTGAGCATGTGCACACACGAGTGCACACGTACACACAAACACAAGCATGTATTGTGCCAGATAGCCGACTAGCAGATGGCCGAGGGTCGGACAACCGAGCGTCACACAGCCACGATTGCAGCATACATCTATAGTTACTTCAGTCCATTCGCCAAATCGGGGCCCCTGATACATTTGCCTAAAACAATCCTCTTTGCACATATCTCAATCAGTTTTCACCGTATCCACTTCATCTATCACGTTAACTTTTTCTGACCTATATATACGTCATTGACATCACGATCTTGAACAAGAATGAAGTGACACTGTGAAAAACATATGGGCCCTGATTCGTTTAATGGACTATAGTGCAATACATTACTAACCTCGCCTCTGGAGGTGGCTGCCTCTAAGACTTTAGCTGCAGCTTTAGAATAGGCAACCCAGGTGCCATATTCCTGGAACTCCCAGTGTATGCCCTGTACCAGTGTTGAGGTCTGACGACACAGCCGGCGCTTCACTTGACGAGCGGTACCTGAAAACACAAGGCGCCGAGGAGACATGACTTTTAGTGCACACACACACGCACACACACACACACACACACACACACACACACACACACACACACACACACACACACACACACACACACACACACACACACACTACTACTACTACTACTACTACTATTGACAGCTGCCAGAAATTGGCCACGCCGCTCCCAAATGGGAGGTACTGTCAGAGAGGTTAGGGGGGGGGGAGGAAGGCAATGCTCCAAGTGGCGATCCAGATCTTGCCGCCTCCGGAACCGTCGGTTGTGGCAAACTTGGCAGTGAAACTTGAAATGCTGGCGTTCAGCCATAGTGGGGCGCTTTGGACAGGTTCCACAACGGTGACGCTTGAGACCCGCAGCCGATTTAAACGAACGCTGGCAGGTTGTGCAAGTTACACCCGGAACAACAAGAGGAGCAGGGGCAGGGGCCGGCGGCTGGTCGTCATCGCCTAGCTGGCACTTATGCCCGCAAAGCCTCCTCTGCTACGTAGCCACACACACACACACACACACACACACACACACACACACACACAGCTGCATGCACAGCGTTCAAGCAAACAAGGGCATTGTACGTGCACGCATACGTGCATGCATACTTCCACATGCCCATACACATACACACCAACGCCCACCCACAGACGCACGCACACATACACTTACATACACGAGTGCGAGTACTCCAAACGTTGCGTTTCGCTCCTGCCTGGCGCAGAGTACAACGCCGCCACAGTATCACTTGCAGCAGCCGTTGCATCTCGGGCCGCGGGGCGAGTGCAATGCGAGCGGGAGCGGGTGACGAACGTGTACACAGCATGGAAATGAAGAGGTGAATGCTCAACTGACTCGTGACGCACTCGCCTCGCAACATACGTTGAACCCTTTGTTTGGTTTTATCCCTCTGGTATTGCTGTTGTGCTGGTTTTTTTTTGGTTTTTTTGTGTTTTTTTTACTGTGACTTTGGCCAGTATGACTACTACAGTATTCATTTCGTCTTGGGGGTTAGACATGGGGGAAGTTGTCATACAGGGGTGGTGAACCTGCCTTTCTGCGCTGTTGATTGAGTTCGTCTTCGTTTTAAAACTCACCTGTGGCTAAGTTTCGCTGCACCATGGCCAGAACGTCCACCTCATAGCCGAGAAGACCGGGACAAGATTGTCCAAAGGTCACCGCTGGCTGAACAGGGGCAGAGGCAGCTGCTGAGGATGCGCCTGCTACTGCTGCTGCTGATGATGATGATGCTGTTTTAGAGTTGGCGTGGGCTGCCTCCAGAAGCTGACTCGCCGCTGGCTCGTACGGACACCAGTCTGAGCCGCGGTCCCAGAACCAGACGGGTACGCGGCCATCTTTCTTAGAGGGCAATGTCGGCGGACAGGCCGCTATGCCATCGGCAGAGGCCATTGCCAGCCCAGTGTTGCGATGCGCAGGCACTACTAGGTTTCCACAAGTACACGTGCACCGATAACTAGACTCTTTCCCAAACAAATCTTAATCCGAACAGGTCAGAAAGATTTCTTGACTAATTTGAAACTTCGCAGTCCAATCAGTAGGAACGAGTGGTCTGTTAGCTTTTGACGGAAGTACCAGGATACTAAGTGAATCAGCAAAATGAATAATTGGTTCAATCCACTAACTAAAATCAGGTGTCACATACGTCCTTCTTTCAACTTTACCTGGAGCTGTGTGAAGTGATTAGACTGTCGCCTGAAAATCTACCAATTAGCACGAGCACAACGACAGAAGTGTAGCTGATTCCGCGGAGAATATTACTTCTGCAGCAGGAGAAACTCCCAGCCTGGGTGAAGTACCAGTAGTTGGTATTCTGAACACTCACTTTTCCACTTTTTGCTCTTTGACTTTCGATTGATTCGAAAGTTTTGAAACTACTCTATCCAAAAGGGAATCCCCCGGGGGAAGAAGAAAAGTTTGCATGACGTATCATGTGAGTCACTGGCGCATCATTGGTAGGCTTTTCCACATTCAGCCCTCACCATCGTCTACACGGATTTCAAAAGCGTCGACCTCCATTTTGAAAACATGGTGGCTGGCCGCGCTACCCGTAGGCGCACGTGCCCACCGCGTGTCTCAGTGCGAGCTTCGAGCTCACGAGCTAAAGATCATGTCGCCCACTCATTTTCCTGTGTTTCCCCATTTCTTCGAACTAATCTCAGCTTTTGCTTCAGGTTTTGCTTCGCTCGTGCTTCAGCTCCACGCTGTAGTCTGAGTTTAGTTCTCTTGTCTTCTTCCAGCAGAATACTGCAAACTCTACAGCACGTCGAGCTCCTCCTAGAAGAGTTTATTTTGCGTCGAGGCAGACTGTCGATCGTTTCAGTCCTATCTTGCCGTCGTCTCATGAGCGCCCCGGAAAGCAACAGTATCTATTTTCTTGTCGTTCCATTTTCTGGCGAACTCATTCACCTACTACTTCTTCCTTTATGAAAGCTTCAGGTGGCTGAGTTCTCCCACTAGCGACAATCATGCCTTGGAAATGAACAGGATATTCCTAAGGTATATACAGCCAGTGCAGTGATGTCAGTGTACTGCGCGTACTAGTAGTTGTTTGTTTTGTCGAGAAAGAATCCCTTTCGCACTCGCGCGGGCCGCGAGGGCGCAGCACGGAAACAGGTCTATTGAATTCATTTCTTGGTCGATTTCGACAACCAATACGTCGTTGTTTTTCTTTTTTCACTGGCTATCCTTTCTCCGCTTCCGAATTGCGATGCCGTCCACCTGGAAAGCCTTGAAGTGAAACGAGTGGAGGCCGGTTTCGGAGGTAATTTTCGGCCAAACGGCAATCAAATCGAAAAATTCGAAGCGGACGATCTGTTGGTATCTATCGAAAGAAGACGTTGGCCCATAAAAAATCTTTGGAAACTACACCGTATGAACCAAGGAATTACGGTAAGTTTGAGAATTTTGGTACATTAGCTGTACGCTGATTGGTCGATTTGCGCGACCGTTGAGAAACGGGCCAGTGACGCTTTGTACAGCGTTGGTGAGGGCTGACATTAGGGACCTTTCGCATTTGCTACGAAACGAATGCGAAACGAAAGTTTGATTCGGCTCGTAATCGTTTCGTTGAAAACAGATTTCAGGTTTCGCAAGTCGTCATGCAAATGTGCATGGCAACTACGAATACGGCCGCGGGCGCCGGTAGCTTGGCGTACGGGTTTTTACACGCACACGTGCATGGATCATGGAATCAAGGGAAAAATGTGTACCTTGCAAAACATGTGTACCTACCCAAATAAATGTGTACCTGACGGATTCGGAGCGTGCCACGAATGAAGAGGCTTCCATTCGTGAAAACGAGTTCTCCGCAGGGACTCTGACGAATCCTCGAACCCAGGTGACGAATCAGCATTCGTTTCGTATCCGTACGCGGGGTGCGAAAGGTCCCTATTATTCGAAAAAATATTGGAAAGATGTGGATGTAAAACTCGATTTTTTGGGGGAATGATGTTATTCTCAAAAATGGATAGATTTGAAAAAAATCTAAAAAAATTCAAAAAATCACCCAATGTGCGAAAATAATTAATTATTCACCCGTTGCCATGGCAACAAGATGGCTGCCAAATTCATTCGAAGCAGGGAGTCGTAAAAATATTGGTATTTTACGACTCCCTGATTCGAAGCATGTACAGTGTCATATTGGCATCAGGGAACCATACATGTACATGTATGGCCTACAGGACATGTACCCGTCCATGCATGCACATCATTATTAATATTATTATTATTATTTTTTAAAGGAGGTCGGAGGCGGATAATACTTTAAAACGAAGGTAAGTTATGGATCGCAAATATCCACGCAAACACACATCCAGTCATAATAAGGCACTTGTCATAAGTATCCGAACGTTTTCGGTCCCTTCTCATCAAGGATTATACAGGGAATGGCTCAAGCTGGAAAGACTAAAACTTATATAGCGTAAAGATAATTAGATAACAACACTCGTGACAAGGTGGAAAATTATCAAGTTTAGCACGACACAAAACTCGAAGGAAAATAATAATAGTGACAACAACATAGTGAGCAAATTAAGTTACATTGTTACCACCTCGACGAGGAGTAACACCAAACAATTGTAGCGACAACACATTTTCTTTCTGTACGCAAAGTTCAGGATCTAACTTACGGATATACAAAGCTTCTAACACAGCCAAATGTAACGCACATCTACCACGTGACAATATTGAGAAAACATTATCACTGTACAACTCACGACAATTGGTACGGGCTGACAGATGTTGCTTGATTGACGAAGTGCGATTCTTAGCTCCATTGGGTGTTGTCTCCTCCAATGTCCCGTCATCTCGCCTCTTCGTGGCATCACCACTATCTGTCTCTTCGCGTTTCCGCGGCCTTCCACGTTTCTTGACACTAACCGTTGGGTGCGCGATACCCGGTGTCCTTTCCGTTACGTCTCCTCCATTGCGGATTTCTATTGAGCTTCTTACTCCAACTTGTCCGGTGTCCGATATTGAGGTTAGTTTTCGCGGTCTACCACGTTTTCGAATATTGACTGTTGTTGTCACTTCCGTTGTCGTTGTACGTTCGTCCTCATCAGTCCGTACTTTCACTTGGCTTCTCGTCACCCTTTCCGACGCCGACAGATCCTTTGTCAGTTTCGGTGGTTTACGTGTGGGTCTTTCACCATCTTTTATGCTGTTCTCAGCTGGCCCGTGTCCTACACACGCAGAGGAGGACGGGCATGCAGTCACATCTTCACGGGAAGAGGAAGATCCTCCGATGGACTGGACAGCACATTTTGGAGGACGACCACGGCGAGGACGACAATCGCGCGCATCAAGCGGAACACAACTTGATGAGAAGGGACCGAAAACGTTCGGATACTTATGACAAGTGCCTTATTATGACTGGATGTGTGTTTGCGTGGATATTTGCGACCCATAACTTACCTTCGTTTTAAAGTATTATTATTATTATTATTAAATTTTTGATAGGGCAATTTCTTGGTTCCTATCGGGAAATCGGGCGACGGTGGTATGCTCTGTCTTGGAGGGATTAACGTTCAGGTTCCATCTCGCAAGAACTGCTGGAGCTTGTTGTTCAACTTCACTGAGAAACGTCTCATCCCGGCTCACAAAATCAACATCGTCCGCGTATGCGATATCCAGCGGCAGGTCATTGTCCACAGCAGGGCGAGATGGCAGCTCCTGTCGTAGGTCCCGGAGAGCAGCCTCCAGGTAAATGGTGAAAAGCACTGGAGAGAGACTGTAGTAGTAGTGACCGAGCGGGTCCTGGGACAAGGGTTGAACCCACTTGACCTTATGAATGGGTACTTGAACTTTGCGGTTGTTAATTAAGTGGCCACTTGACCTTTTAATTGGATAAGTGGTAATGAAGTGGCCACTTGAGATCTGAAGTGGTTTTGAAGTGGGCCAGGTGTCATATTTAATTGGATTAATGACTAAGTGGTGTTTGAAGTGCCTCTCGGCGTCATAATTGCTTTTAAAGTGGTGGGTGTGGTTGTTAATAAGAGTCACTGTCTGGGAATGTGTTCTGGAAACTTCTAGGTATTCCCAGGATTGATATATGATGCAGCGTTTACTGGAAAATGTGATCAGTTAGCATCATGGATATTGAAGAGCAATTTGAAATACTGCGTGCGTACAAGGAGCGTCAACGCGCCGTCGTTGAGCATGACGATGACCCTTGTCCTGATGCCCCTCCTCCTAGTCCAAACATTGACAAATGTTTTCATAATCATCAAGTTGTGAACGAGGGGCACTTTGTGTGTACTGTATGCGGACTTGTTCTTGATAGCGTGCTGTTGCCGGAGGTGAATTTTACAGAGAGATGCATTCTCCCACGGCTATATGCGGCTCGGGAGCGATTGACTGCCGTCGACAGACATCTGGTACGCTTCATGCAGAAGACCGGTGTCCTGCTGAACCTTCACGGTGTGCTGGAACCGTTGCAGTACATGAAGAAGGAGAGTGGCTACAAGAGCCTGAACTATGCCATAGCTCTGACATGCATCTGTGCTGAGCACGACGAGATTTGCCAGAAGCTTCAGCCATATCTTCCAAAGAGCCATGTGGCGTGGGCACGATCCAGCAAGCTAATGAGTTGCAAACCGCAGCAATTTTCGAAAGCCTGGCTCCGCCAACTTCTAATCCGTACAAAACCTCTTACCCCTTTTCAGCTGAAGAAGTTTAAGCAGAATATCCGAGAGTTTAATTCTGAGGAGAAGGAACTGATGCAAAGACTAATCCAATCTTACGGGTGCTGTGAACCTCGTGTGGAATTAATTCCTGCGGAGACGAAATGTGCGCTGTACCGTTTCTCAAGTGCCATGTGTAGGGCGAGGAAGATGATGATGAAGGGTACCGTTGCCGCTGTATAAAACCCCTGACATCTTAATTTTCCATCATTTCGCAAAGCATCCTTGCCAAGTCACAAGTAATTGTTGTTGTTGTCTTCATCCTTGCTATTACTTTGGTGAAGAAGAAGAAGAAGAAGAAGAAGAAGAACAACAACAACAACAACAACAACAACAACAACAACAAGATCATGAACATGTGGTCTATTTTGAAAGATCATGGTGAGGACGGCCATTGTACAATGGGTGCGCTGATGCGTTGTGCTGCGCGGTTAGGAATCGCAACCTCGCTGACAAACCTGGTGGAACCTTTCAATGGAGACCATGGATATGATCAAGCAGTTGTTGAAAGTCACCCCATAACCAACTTGATCTGGATTGCTGCCAAGGACATGGCTTGCTGCGGGCGGAAAGAACTACTTGATGTAGTGAAGCTGCTGTTTCCAGTTGATCCAACCCCTGATGGAAGTACGCCTAGTACTGCTACTGGCAAGTCGGACATTGCTCAACGCCACCTCATGAAGAACCTATCCTGCGTGTTCAAGAAGGTGAAGAGCACCTCTTCCAGTAACAACATTAGTATGATCATCGTGTTGGTTGCACTGCTCATTCTCTTGTGTGAAGAAGTGTCGCTGAGAGGATACGATCATGAGCTGCACTGCACTCTAGTTGAGTTCTTCGATCAAGAACTGCATGCTATTGACGTGGTGCACTACAAGCGTTGTCAGCAAACTCAGTCAACATTCACGAATTGTGGAATTCCACAAATGCTCACATTGATTACTATTATGTCTATCCTTGCCTCCCTCACTTTGAGCTATATTATTTGACATGTAGACACACACACACACACACACACACACACACACACACACACACACACACACACACACTCAAATCATCATCATCATAATACATGACGTTATTCATTAAAAATGTTTTATTATAATTTATCAATACACTTGGTAAAGAAAACGGAATGAATCATAAATGTTGTAGTTTCTGTACACGCCTGTGATGGTATTGTCCATTCTCAGTACGGCTTGATTGGCATGGAGTGGGTTGGAAGTGAATGACAGCGTGCACTTGTTCTTCCTGGGTGTTTGACAGTGTGACATCCAGTAGCGTATCTCCTTTGTCCCGCGCTCTGCAGCATCTGCAGGGTATCCAACTAGAATGTATAACCCAAGTGGCACATGGTACCGGCATCCACATTTTTCCAAATGGGAATTCAGTGAGCACCAGTTCTGTGTTTGCTTGAGTCTCCGGGAGTGTTCCGCTAACAGTGTGTTCTTCTAAAGCGAAAGTTTGTCGTATCAGTGTTCTTCTTAACGAGGTTTCACTGTACATACTTGTAGATGCAAAAAGACACACATAGGTGGTCTTTATATTACATTGTCTATTCCTTGATACATTGACACGTCTGTGTATTGCTCCCCGTTCTGATAGGTGTATGTTTTTGTTGTAATCGCCGTCACGTGAACGGTGTTGTCAGCCCTCACCTCTCTTCTTTTTACCATACATTCCTTGTAGACTTGTAGGGTTTCATTCTGTTGATGTTGTTGTTGTCCGTCTTGTTGTCGTGGAGGTGGTGGAGGTGGGCTAATTAAGTGGCCACTTGAAATGTGAAGTGGTGTTTGAAGTGCCTATCGGCGACATAAGCATTTCTTTTAAAGTGGTGGGTGTGGTGTTAGTAAGATTGACTGTCTGGGATGGTTTTTTTGAAATTGAATTATGATATTCTGGAATATTCTAGGTATTGCCAGACTACCCTTCAACCAACGAGCATCAAACAACTGGATGGGGATAAAAGTGATTGGAGCCGCCTTGATGAGTCCCATTCAACTCCTGCCTGAAGATCGTCTTCTTCTTCTTCTTCAAAACAAAGATGCAATTCAGCTGTGACTTATGTCTTAAGACTACGACCGGCCTCCAGCCGTTCGTTGACCACGTCAAATCAAAAGGACATCGGAAGAACCTGGAGGCTGGTCGTCAGCCGGTTTATAAATGTAGCTGGTAAGTGATCTGTTATACAATTATCTTTATTTGAAATACAGGAGATCTTATACATCTTGTTTTATCTTTTTCCCCCATGCAGCGATGACGAGTGGATTGATCTTGGGGCAATGAAGGATCACGTTACAACGTCCCGACACATCAACAACTACCTTCAGAGGCTTATCAACTTCTACGGGGTGTTGCCCATTAACAGCGTGACGAAGATGGCGCAAGCCCAGGCGGAGCTCCTGTGTTTATAATAAAAAGTTTAAAACCAACATATCTGTGTTAAATGTTTGTGTGAAAGGGGTCGAGTTCTCATTCAATTGCATGTTCCGAGTTGATGGGTTTGGAACGTTGAAGTTCGATGTGATCGACGTATTGGGTAGCTGCAAGTTCGTTGAACAGAGCGGTGGCAAAACATGTGACAGTTGTTTTTTGGCACGTTGTAAAAGCCCTTGACGAGATTCGAGTCGTAGAGGAAATCTACCATATTCTGCAGATTTAGATTCGATTGGTCAGTAATAATCTCCTCTATTGCCGTATTGGAGTTTTTCGATAGGCACTCGTCAGCTCCGCATTATAGTCTATAGACGGATGTAGACGACGCACAGACGCCATTTCCTGAACAGCATGGACCTGTGTGATCAATTCGACGCGCTCATCAATTACGTTCGACAGCCAAAGGGCTCTCCTGCAGGTGATGATTGTTGCAATCACGTGACCGAGGCCGTGATAAATGGACGCACCGGAGCATGATTTTCAAAACAAAGCGATGCATGCCAGAAAAAAGATGCTATCAATCTCGACAGCGTCTCCTAGGCGTCGACAGACATCTAATTAGTTTTCTGAAGAAAACAAACATTGGTGACTTCCTCTCAGCTCACTTCAACCTTCACCCCCCTGCAAGAAACGCTACATTCTCTGAAGAAATCCTGTTTTGTACAAAAGCCTCAACTATGCTATTGCACTATCGTGCCTCCTATTCGATAGTAGCCTGTCGTCACATCGATATCAATGATGTCAGTGACGCCTCAAAAAAGCCATTTTGAAACCCTGGCCAAAGCGAAGTGGATGTAACAACGTCTGCTTCACCATCTCAAGTGGAAGAGGGGAGATCGCGTTTTCCCACGTTCAGCGCGTACGAGCAACGTGCATCTCCTGTGAAACCATCTCTTCAACTGGAAATGGACGTCTTAATTCCAAACACAGTGGAGTTTCTGCTGGAAGTACACATGAAACATGGGAGCAACCTGATGCGTTAGACATGTCGGTTAAACTCAGGGGTGACTACCATGATCTCTACCTAAAGACCGATGTGCACCTTCTTGCAGATGTTTTTGAGAAATTCAGATGCACTGCAATGCTCACGTACGATTTAGATCCGACACACTACTACACCCTGCCTGGATTCGCGTGGGCTCTTCTAAAGCATACAGAGATTTCACTCGCTCTGCTCACTGAGCTTCGGAAGAAGGCCGTCAACGAGTTTGACAAGGACTTCTTCAAACTTATGAACAATATGAACAATGTGTCTGGGAAGACAATGGAGAATGTAAGAAGAAGGATCTCCGTTAAACTACTCCGTGCAGAGGAAGAGGAAGATGTCATCAGAGCTGTGCACCATTCCACAGTAAGCGGTACATCTTACTTCTTAGCCGACGGTGTCAGCACACTTGCGCATGGACACCACCGCATCACACTGCCGGATGACTGAACAGTGATGTGATGTAATGGTGGTGGTGGTGGTGGTTGACAATCACAATTATTCACACCCTGCACCATGTCAATTTATTTCTAATGAGTTATTGATGTTGATGTTATTGTTTTCTACATACCACAGAATAATCTTCTTCTTTTTTTTGTCTAGTTTCCCATAACTAGACTTTTATTTCTAATATACCTAAATATAATTGCTGGAAATACAATCACAGTTGATGATGATGATGATGATGATGATGATGCAGTCACGTCAGCAGCGGCAAAAGAAACAGTATTAAAGAGTGGCACAGTTGCGCCCCATGCTACCGCCGGCGCAACAGCTTTTGTTGGAAACGGCTGGTGAGAAGGGTGTTTCAAATTGGTTATCCTCCATGCCGTCTTTCATAACGCCCAGTTCAATCCTGAACAAATCGGATTTTCGTGATGCTGTTTGTATTCGATATGGTTTGTCATTGGAGGGAGTGTCCAGTTCCTGTATTTGTGGGCAAGACATGACAATAGATCATGCCATGAGTTGCCCGGCGGGTGGTTACCCAATTGCAAGACATAACGAGATCCGGGACATTCTGTCAGAAGCTATTCGGGAAATACTACCAGATGTGGAGAAGGAGCCTCTTCTCAAGCCGTTCGAAGGAGAAACACTACCACATCGAACTGCGAACCGGTCTTTGGAGGCGCGTCTGGATATCAGGGCGCGGGGCTTCTGGACCCGGCAGCAGGATGCCTTTTTTGATGTACGGGTAACACACCCGAAGGCAAGCCTGCTGTCGCGTACAGACGTCCTGCGTCAGCTGAAGACCCATGAACAGGCCAAAAAGAGAGAATATTGTGCCCGTGTAAATATTGTAGAGAGAGCATCATTTACACCGTTAGTTTTTTCAACTTCAGGCATGTGTGGGCCAGAGGGGTCTCGTTTTTTGAAAAATTTGGTATCGCTTGTTGTTGAGAAAAATCCTGAGTTACATTATTCTGTAGTCATGGGACAACTTCGATCTGTATTGTCGCTGTGTTTGCTCCGGTGGTGTATTACCTGCATACGTGGTTCGCGGGCATCATACAAGCGCCAGCGCCACAGCTTTTTAACAAGCTGCCATACCGTTAGAGCACGTTGATGTGTACGGGTGTCTTATGTTTGTTCTTTTATTTTCCATCATGAGCCGGTCTTCTCCGATTGGTGGCCCCATGCCCCATGCTCATTGTGTTCAACTGCACTTTGCGTTCCTTTTTATATTGAGTTCCAGTGCACTTTGTGTTCATTTTCCTCTCTTTTTCATTCTATTTGAATTTTGATGTATTGCGTTTTTGCTTGCCCGTAGAAGAGGCTGTTCAAATGATGATGATGATGATGATGATGATTTTTTTTTTTTTTTTTTTTTTTTTTTGAAGGAGTGGAACCCTACACAAATAATAGTTTAAATGAATCCAACGCAAAGATCGTTTTTCCATGAAATACAACAATTGAACACAATTACATGCTTAAAGGCATGAAAGCAACAAAACAGCAACAAAAGGGTAAGCGCCATACCAATCCCGCATGCACAGTCAGGACACAGCACGATACTTAACAAACTAGACCTGACTCGGCCACGGCAATCGAGACATCATGAAAACATCTCGCCGGATGGTGGTACCGTGACCGAGCCCCACGTATGCACAACACAGCAGCACGCAGCAAAGCAAAAGACAGCCGACAGCGGAGTAAACCAATGACCTGGGAATAGTGAGATCCCGATGACTCGGCCTGCATCTGGCACAGTCTCTTGAGGAACACATTGCACAGCCTCCCACAACCACCATGCACAGAGAACACGAGAGGTGTGAAAGCGGCTCTTTCTACATTTGTGACTCTTGGCCCATATTCGTTCCACTTACGCCGCTCGTGCTGCTGGTACAATGTAGGAAGGGTTCTGGACCCGTAGGAAGGAGCATCTGGGCAAAATACCCTTACATCAAAAAAAGCTTCCTCCCCACGGGTCCAAAACCCTCGAGCGGCTATGTCCAGGCGCGCATCCTCTCGGCGGTTCGTTGACCGAAGAGGAAACCTCTCACCAGAAAGAGGTTGCAGCGCTGGTTCTGTCGAAACGGCAGTGCAGACTTCAGTCAATTCCCTCGCCAGCAGGTCACGTATCTCGTTATGACGAAGTGTCGGGAAGCCGCCCCTGGCGCAACATAGCTGATGCTCAACTGAGAACAGCTCACCACACACACAGGTTGCCGGTGTATTGGCTAGCGGCCATGCATATCTCAATGCCAGAGCATCCCGGAAGTCACGCTTGGTGAGACGAAAGCCATGCTCCGCCAGGGGCAGCACGCTCAGCCATGAGGATGATCCTTTCTCCGTGTGTTCTTCTATTCGTCGCTTCGTCATCTCATCGCTCGTGTCCACTATTTTGTTCCTGGCTGCCTTTGCGCGCTCCCGGTTTTCGGTGTGGACGACACGCTTTTTGTGACGCATTTCATGATTGATTGATTGATTGATTGATTTTATTTGGATTCGCGAGACCAAACGAGCAGGAGTGCTCAATAACAGGGTAGCGAATGGTTGAGTTGTGCTATGTGACAACGTAGTGTGTGCGTGGAGGGGGGAGCTGCGGAGGCCCAATACAATGTAAGGGGATGGGAGGAGAGAAGGCCAGCGGAGAGTCAAATTCAGAAGAGGGAGGAGAGAATAGCTGAAGTAAACGGTTACTGAGCGAATTCAAATAAACCAAACAAACAGCAAAACAAGTACACAGCTCACGAGAATAAAGAGGACTGGAGCACAGAATTGAACTGCTGATGTACACAGCTGACGAGAATAAAGACAGGAGCACAGAAATGAACGGGAGGCAGTCTACGAAGTGGTGGTACCATCGGTGCATGCACCACGGTACATTATCATATTATCGGCGCGGCTTTGCAAAGTTCGTGGGTACTGAATACCATGGTGTGACCAATTGTGTAGCAGTCTACAACGTGTAGGGAATGGCAGCTCGGCGGAATGCTGGGATGTTGCCCATGGCTCGCACCGTGTCAGGTATATGGTTCCATAACAGGCAACCGCGAGATGCCGGTCGGCATTGGCCTGCTCGGCTTCTGGCTATTGGTTGTTGCAGGCCCAGACTGCGCTGAAGGCGAGTTGCTCCGCAGTTGCTGACAAACAGTGCCTGCAGAGCAGGACTGGCACGGTTATGAACGCACCGCCATACCAGCACGAGCAGTTTCTGGCGATATACCTCGTCCACGCGATAAACAGAGAGCCTCTCCAAGAGGTCACTGGCCCTGGTAAATCGTGGTCGTCCGAACACCGCCCTTGCTGCGCGGTTTTGGGCCACCTGCAAGCGGTTTAGCTGGTTGTGGGTCAAGCCAGAGCCATAGGCGGACGATCCATATATCAAATCCGGCATGATGACAGATAGGAAGTACTTTCTTCGACTAGCTAGAGTGAGGCAACGTCGCGCCCGCCACAGACTACCAATCTTCCTAGCAGTGCGTGAGATGCACCGGTCAACTTGCGGTTGCCAGGCCATTCGTTCATCGATCAAGATGCCGAGGTATTTCGCGCTGGTGGTGTGCGGAAGGACATCATTTCGACAGCGTACAACCACGTCCGGCTGCTGCCCACTGCTGCTGGTAAAAACCAATACATTGCTCTTCTTTGCATTTAGTACAAGACCACGAGCGTCCAGCCAACTTGAGAGGGAGGTAACCGCCAAGCTGAGCGCATCAGACACCTCTTGCGCTGTCCGTCTTGCACATGTCAGGGCGATGTCGTCCGCAAACTGCAGTGATGATGCCGGCGCAGATTCAGAGGGGACATCTCTAGTGTATAATGGAGAACAGCATGGGTCCTAGTACAGAGCCCTGCGGCACACCACAAGTGCACGGTACAGTTCTGCCCAGTCGGGAGCCCATACGAACGCGTTGATGGCGCCCAGACAAATAGTCGCGAAACCATTTCAGGGCTGTGCCGGAGATACCGATGCTGAACAAGTCCTGGATGAGGGTGGCATGCTTCACCTTGTCAAAGGCTTTACTCATATCTAACAGGCATGTTGCTACAACAGAACCATTGTCTCTTGCTTGGAGGACGGTGTCCGAGAGCAGTGCCAGTGCATCTTCGGTCGAGTGTCCAGGGCGGAATGCAAACTGGGTGTTAGGGAGAGCTGGGTCGACGAAGTCAACCAGGGCTTTCTGCACCAGCTTTTCGAGTAGCTTAGAGATCACGGGTAACAGCGACACAGGGCGGTAGTTTGTGGGCACGGATGGGTCTCCGGCCTTGAACAGGGGTGTGACGTGTGCTAGCTTGAAACCTCTTGGCACTTCCCCGCTAGACAGGGACGCATTAAACAGTGTGACCAGTGAAGGGGCAAGGATATCAGCGCTATGTTTCAGTACAAAACCGGGTATGTCGTCACTTCCTGTGGCCTTGGTCGTGTTGATTGATCGTAGTAACCGCTCAACTTCCCTGACAGTAACCAGCGGAAAGGAGATGAGACATTGCTGTGGGGGTGGTCCGCTTGGTATCTGGAGACTTTGCGGCCGGCTGGTGTCCGTGATAACCTTGTGGAACGCGGTGGTTACTGCATCCATAGGGCATGCGGGCTCCTGGTGTTGACGGCTTCGTCCTGTGACCTGATTGATAACCGACCACATTTGACGAGGATTAGAGTTATTCTCACTGCACTGGGTGCGGAAGTACTCATTGCGTTTTCTGCGGTACGCATTTGAGCATGCAGATCTGGCTCGCTTGAAGTCCTGATGTGCCGCCCAGTCCCCTTTGTTCGCGAGCCATTTCTTGTGGAGTCGGATTTTCCGCTGATCGATCATCCTCTGAAAGGGGGTACCAGCACCAGCAACATCAGCAGCCACATCCGGTCCAGGGTTTGAGTTGCCAGCGACCTCCCGCGGCTGCACCTCCGTTGCCGTCATCGTGGGAGTGGGAGACGCTCCACCACGGTCAGCATGATGATGATGATGATGATGATGATGATGATGATGATGATGATGCCAGCTGGCACGCTCGACTCGGACAAGCAAAATACGGAGCCTATGCAGCCGGCAACAAGACATTAAGGCGGACTTGAGCTCGGAGCAACAATTTCTTGTTGAAATCGCGTCCGAAAAGGGAGTATCGTCATGGTTGACTGTTGCCCCGCGGTGGCAAGATGGAACCATCCTGAAGAAATCCGACTTCCGTGATGCCCTGTGCATCCGCTATGGGCGGAGGTTGAGTGGGCTACCCGATTCATGTGTTTGTGGTGTGCCTCTCAGCCCCGCTCATGCACTTACCTGTGCCACTGGCGGCTATACCATTGCCCGTCACAATGAGGTGCGGGACTTGGTTGCTGGACTACTGAGGGAGGCTGGAGTGGTGGACGTAGAGACGGAGCCCCGGCTATTGCCCTGCAGCAGTGAGCATTTGCCTGGTGGTCGTTCCCTCAACCGATGCGCAGAAGCTCGTCTGGATGTGCGGGCTCGCGGCTTTTGGTCGTGGCAACAGGACGCTTACTTTGATGTGCGGATCACTCATCCCGCAGCGTCTGTGTTGTCTCGATCACAAGCCCTGAGTCAGCTGAAGTCTCACGAGCGAAACAAGAAAAATCAATACGCCAGCCGTGTGGTTAACGTGGAGCGCGGCTCCTTCACGCCACTTGTATTCTCGACGTACGGCTTTAGTGGCCCAGAAACTACTCAATTCCTGAAATCATTGGCCTCCCTGTTTGTTGAGCGCCATACTGAACTGAAGTACCCACTAGTAATGGGCATTCTACGCACCCGTTTGTCTTTCTGCTTGCTGCGATGGGCAGTCACCTGCTTCCGCGGTTGCCGCGGTTCGTACGGCAAGAGGCGACAGCCGAACTCATTTCTGGCCCAGTGCCGCCAGGCGGAGTAGGGTGCTGCCTTTGGCCTCAACTTAATATAATGCTATTTGGTTTTTCCCCTTTTATTACTCTGTGTTCATTGCTTGTTTTTGTATTGATTTACTTCCTTGACTGCTTTTGTGTTTCATCATTTTCCGGTTGGTTTTGTGTTGATTTCCCCTGTTCACTTTACATATTGTAATGATATACATTTGCTTTGCCCGTAAAAGAGGCTTTTCTCATGATGATGATGATGATGATGATGATGACAGCATGGAACAATTTTAAAGAAATCAGATTTCCGGGACGCTCTATGCATCCGGTATGGTCACAGATTGAGTGGACTGCCGGAGAAATGCGTGTGTGGAGTGGATCTCAGTCCCGCACACGCCCTCACTTGCGCTACTGGTGGGTACACAATCGCCAGGCACAACGAGGTGAGAGACCTTGTCGCCGGTCTCCTGAGAGAGGCAGGTGTAGTTGACGTCGAGACCGAGCCTAGATTATTGCCGTGCGGTGGTGAGGATCTACCAGGAGGGCGTTCGCTCAACAGAAGTACTGAGGCTCGTCTTGACGTGCGGGCTCGGGGCTTTTGGTCGTGGCAACAAGACGCTTTTTTTGATGTGCGGATTACCCATCCCGCAGCGTCTGTGTTGTCTCGATCAAAAGCCTTGAGTCAGCTGAAGTCCCATGAACGGGCAAAAAAGAATCAATATGCCAGCCGCGTTGTGAATGTCGAGCGAGGATCGTTCACCCCACTGGTGTTCTCGACTTATGGTTTCAGCGGGCCTGAGACAACTCAATTCCTAAAGTCTCTTGCCTCTCTCTTTGTAGAGAGAAGCCAGGATCTCAAATATCCTGTTGTCATGGGTATGTTGCGTACCCGCCTGTCGTTTTGCCTCTTGAGGTGGGCCATTACGTGCTTTCGTGGTTGCCGAGGGTCTTATAACAGACGGCGGGTGGATTCCTTTGTGGCCCAGTGTCGTTTGGCCGCATAGTGAATTTTTATGCTATGCCTCTCAACAATATCACTATGGATAACATCACATTTTTTAAAATAACTATTTGGTAAAGTGACATCATCTGTCATTCAATATCTATCTGGTAAAATAATCAGCATTTGAATATCTATTTGGTACTAATCATTCAACTGTTAAATGTCATATTTTACCTGAATATCTATCACGATTTTTGCACATAATCTCGGTTATCACCGTTTCAAGCCCGTACAAGAGGCCGTTTCCAATGATGATGATGATGATGATGATGATGATGATATGTCACCGCCTCTGCCTGCTGGATCGCCTTTGCCTGCCTGTGCTGATGCGTCGCTGCCTCGGCCTCCGCGGCCGCCTCCGCCTGACTGTGCTGGTGCGTCGCTGCCTCCACCTGTGGGACGGCCCCTACCTGGCTTAGACAAACCGCCGGTGCGACTGCCTTCGCCTGACCGTGCTGCCGTGTCACTGCCTCCGCCTGCGGAACCGCCTCTGCCTGACTGTGCTCGTGCATCGCTGCCTCCGCCTGGTCTAGACCAGCCACATGTGCGACCGCCTCCGCCTGATTATGCTGGCGCGTTGTCGCCTCCACCTGCGGGTCCGCCTCCGCCTGATCTTGACCAACTACCTGATGCCGTATCGTTCTCTGCGCTGCGTGCGGAGCCTGTTGCCGTGGGATTAGGCGTCGAAGGGCCTGGCGAGACTAATCCTAGTGGTCCGTGTGGTGTCGCTGAGGCTGTTGCTGCGGTGCGTGCTGGGCTGCGCCAGGTGAGAGCACAGCGGGACCAGATTCCGCCTCCGCCTGATCTTGACCAACTACCTGATGCCGTATCGTTCTCTGCGCTGCGTGCGGAGCCTGTTGCCGTGGGATTAGGCGTCGAAGGGCCTGGCGAGACTAATCCTAGTGGTCCGTGTGGTGTCGCTGAGGCTGTTGCTGCGGTGCGTGCTGGGCTGCGCCAGGTGAGAGCACAGCGGGACCAGATTTCGCGTGGTGTGCAGGCAGAGATTGGCCCTGGACTGTCTCCGTGCCAGCGGCTACTGTTAGAAACAGCGGGCGAGAAAGGCACCTCCAGCTGGCTGACCGCCCAACCGTCATACAATCAGCCAGTAACCATACTCAATAAATCTGATTTCCGGGATGCTCTCTGCTTCCGATACGGTTTGGAGCTGGATGGCCTCCCTGAGACTTGTGTTTGTGGAGCAACTCTAACCACTGAGCATGCAATGGCTTGTCCTACTGGCGGCTACACCATCGCACGCCATAATGATGTTCGCGATTTGCTGGCGGGTGTACTGTCGGAGGTATTGCCTGACGTGGAGGTGGAGCCGGTGCTAGCGCCATTTGATGGGGAGGATCTTCCCCATCGTACAGCCAACAGGAAATCAGAAGCTCGCCTCGATGTGAGGGCGCGGGGTTTCTGGTCCACGCAGCAGGAGGCTTTTTTTGATGTTCGGATGACTCACCCAAAGCCAAACCTGCTGTCGCGTCCAGAAGTCCAGCGCCATCTCCAAAAGCATGAAGGCATGAAAAAGCGGGAATACGGAGCGCGTGTTGTGAATATAGACCGAGGCACGTTCACCCCGTTGGTTTTCGCCACTAATGGCATGTGTGGCCGGGAGGCAGACCGCTTTCTCAAGTGTCTTGCAGCCCAGTATGTCGATAAACACAGTGACTTGGCCTACTCGCTGGTTATGGGTCGATTGCGGTGCCTGCTCTCATTCACTTTGCTCCGTTGGGCAGTGACCTGTTTTCGTGGCTGCCGTAGCTCCTACCAGAAAAAGTCAGTCAAGAATTTCAGGAGTTATTGTTTGATGGGTCGTTAGATAGAGGCCGGTGTTTGTGAGACTGCAATCATTTAATGTTTCTTCCTCAGTGGTGTAGGTAGATTCTGTTTTGTAAGCATAGTAGGACTACTTTTGTTTTGTAAGTCAATCTCATTCTCCACGCTTTGCTGTCATTTCGTTATGTTTTAAAGTAGTTTTTATGACCTGATGTTTGTTTTTATATTTGTAGTTCTATTGTTGACATCTTTTGTCTTTTCTTTGGGTTAAAAGGTTAACTTCATCCTCGTTTTCTTATTGCCTTGTATTGGAATTTGCCCATAAAAGTGGCTACGGTGTGATAATGCATTTTAATATTTCGTGTTTTAACATTATTTTCAGAAAATTGCTCTTACAATACCTTGCGTTTTATATTCATAATATTGTTGCCCGTAAAAGCGGCTTGGTCACATGATGATGATGATGATGATGATGATGATGATTTTGATGACCCACTAGTAATGGGCATACTACGCACCCGTTTGTCTTTCTGCTTGCTGCGATGGGCAGTCACCTGCTTCCGCGGTTGCCGCGGTTCGTACGGCAAGAGGCGACAGCCGAACTCATTTCTGGCCCAGTGCCGCCAGGCGGAGTAGGGTGCTGCCTTTGGCCTCAACTTAATATAATGCTATTTGGTTTTTCCCCTTTTATTACTCTGTGTTCATTGCTTGTTTTTGTATTGATTTACTTCCTTGACTGCTTTTGTGTTTCATCATTTTCCGGTTGGTTTTGTGTTGATTTCCCCTGTTCACTTTACATATTGTAATGATATACATTTGCTTTGCCCGTAAAAGAGGCTTTTCTCATGATGATGATGATGATTATGATGATGATGATGATGATGATGATGATGATTTTGATGACAATGTTGATGTTTTCATTTTTTCGTGTTGTGTTCTAATCATTCGCCATGCCACTGTCAATTGTATTCTGTTTGCCCGTAAAAGAGGCCCATTCCACAATGTTGATGTTCATGATGATAATGATGATAATAATACTTGAAAGATTGCTCTTGTCGGCAGCTAGAGCTTGCTCAATTGTCCGTTGTCAATCCAGGAGTTGAACTTGTCCGGGTAGCCTTTCCACTTGACCAGAGACTGTCCGGGGCGTTTGCGCAGGACTTTCTCCACGCGGAACTTGGTTTTCCTTGGTTTTCTGCAGTCGATGTTCGTAGAAACTGCCCTGAATAGGCTCGTTCATGAGATCTCGAATGTTGTAGGTGGGTGGTTGGGTGGGTAGAACTCTATTCACGACGAACACCTCTTCAGTCCAATTGGGTGTGTAGCCCTTTTTCGAAATGAGCTTTGCTCACAGCAATTCTCACTTCATCGTTCACAGCATAGCGTCGCCGCCCTGTGCGTGCATCTGGACTTTTGCTGGGGTGATCCTGTACAAACGGAGCATTACACTCCTCGGACGCCTCGGCAGGTTTCATACCAATACTGCGGTACGGTGCTTGCTGGTGTTGTACTCATGTACAAGTTTGGACTTTGGGTAGCACTTTGATGTAGACATTTGTTGATTTTGCTGTAAAGTGTTTGAGCGTTCTGTTGAATCGCTCTGCAACCACCGCCCCTTGCCGTCGTTATGAGTGCTGTACATGCTAATACCGTTGTCAGCAAGCCACTGCTTGACTGTTGCGTTGTAGAACTCTTTACCCTCATCGACCCACAGCTTGCGAGGTGAGCGCTTGCTGCTGGTCACGATGCTGCGAAACGCATCTCTGACAAGTGCGCCCGTCTTGTTCTGGAGCGGTACAACCCACCATGCATAGGGACCGAAAAGATCGATGACGGTCAGCAAATGTCGAGTGCCATTGTCATTTTTTTTTTTTTTGCAAACGCCTGCATGTCCACCAGATCTTCACTCCATCATGATAATTATGTCATCCAACTCGTGCACTATCACACGTCTGCGGGGCAGTTGCACCGCTGTCACTCCCAACACCGCCAGTCCCACCACCTGCGGTGCCGTTTGTGATTGAATCACTGTCAACGTCCAGGATCACGGGATCCTTGTGCAACCTATTGTCAGTGAAGTCACAGTTAGTGGCGTGCAAGTACTCGCACAGTACCTTCAATTATAGTACCCAGCTCCGAGAACAGTCTCCCTACGAGAACTGCATACCGACCACACACGGCAGTGCATGATAAAATTTAAAATAATAATAATAAAAATATTGACTGGTTATAAAAATGTTATTGAATAAAGTCATGTATTATGATGATGATGATGATGATGGCCTGTGTGTGTGTGTATGTGTGTGTGTGTGTGTGTGTGTTTGTGTGTGTGTGTGTGTGTGTGTGCGTATTTGTGTGTGTGTGTACATCTCCAATAATATACATGTAGCTCAAAGTGAAACAGGCGAGGATAGACATAATAGTTATCAATGAGAGCATTTGTGGAATTCCAAAATTCGTGAATGTCGACTTTTGCTGACAACGCTTGTAGTGCACCACGTCAATAGCATGCAGTTCTTGATCAAAGAACTCAACTAGAGTGCAGTGCAGTTCATGACCGTATCCTCTCAGCGACACTTCTTCGCACAAGAGAATGAGCATTGCAACCAACACGATGATCATACTAATGTTGTTACTGGAAGGGGTGCTCTTCACCTTCTTGAACACGCAGGATAGGTTCTTCATGAGGTAGCGTTGAGCAATGTCAGACTTGTCAGTAGCAGTACTAGGGGCTGTCCCATCAGGGGTTGGATCAATTGGAAACAACAGCTTCACTACATCAAGTAGTTCGTTCCGCCCGCAGGAAGCCATGTCCTTGGCAGCAATCCAGATCAAGTTGGTTATGGGGTGACTTTCAACAACTGCTTGGTCATATCCAGGTCTCCATTGAAAGGTTCCACCATGTTCGTCAGCGAGGTTGCGATTCCTAACCGCGCAGCACACCGCATCAGCGCACAATCGCTCCCGAGCGGCATATAACTGAAATACCGCCGCTAAAAGGTACTTTCAACCATATCAGCTCACAGGTCTGGACAATTGGTAAAATGCATTGTTTTTCAGTTGTACCTCCACTACATAACATTACAATTGAAATTGAAGTTAACGTTCGAGAACCTTCGACGGTACGGGTAATTCATTTCTAAGTCTGCTGCAGTGGTGGCGGGGTTGCTAAACCCTAATGGTTTCAAAACATCCCAGACAGTCAATCTTATTAACACCACACCCACCACTTTAAAAGCACTTATGTCGCCAATAGGCACTTCAAAACCACTAAGTCATTAACCCAATTAAATGTGACACCTAGGCCAATTAAAAACCACTTCACGTTTCAAGTGGTCACTTAATTACCACTTATCCAATTATAAGATCAAGGGGGCTAATTAACAACCGACTCCGTCGACGGAGTCGACTCCGTCGGTTGTTGTCGACTCCGTCGACGGAGTCGGTTGTTAATTAGCCCCCTTGATCTTATAATTGGATAAGTGGTAATTAAGTGACCACTTGAAACGTGAAGTGGTTTTTAATTGGCCTAGGTGTCACATTTAATTGGGTTAATGACTTAGTGGTTTTGAAGTGCCTATTGGCGACATAAGTGCTTTTAAAGTGGTGGGTGTGGTGTTAATAAGATTGACTGTCTGGGATGTTTTGAAACCATTAGGGTATAGCAACCCCGCCACCACTGCAGCAGACTTAGAAATGAATTACCCGTACCGTCGAAGGTTCTCGAACGTTAACTTCAATTTCAATTGTAATGTTATGTAGTGGAGGTACAACTGAAAAACAATGCATTTTACCAATTGTCCAGACCTGTGAGCTGATATGGTTGAAAGTACCTTTTAGCGGCGGTATTTCAGTTATATGCCGCTCGGGAGCGATTGTGCGCTGATGCGGTGTGCTGCGCGGTTAGGAATCGCAACCTCGCTGACGAACATGGTGGAACCTTTCAATGGAGACCTGGATATGACCAAGCAGTTGTTGAAAGTCACCCCATAACCAACTTGATCTGGATTGCTGCCAAGGACATGGCTTCCTGCGGGCGGAACGAACTACTTGATGTAGTGAAGCTGTTGTTTCCAATTGATCCAACCCCTGATGGGACAGCCCCTAGTACTGCTACTGACAAGTCTGACATTGCTCAACGCTACCTCATGAAGAACCTATCCTGCGTGTTCAAGAAGGTGAAGAGCACCCCTTCCAGTAACAACATTAGTATGATCATCGTGTTGGTTGCAATGCTCATTCTCTTGTGCGAAGAAGTGTCGCTGAGAGGATACGGTCATGAACTGCACTGCACTCTAGTTGAGTTCTTTGATCAAGAACTGCATGCTATTGACGTGGTGCACTACAAGCGTTGTCAGCAAAAGTCGACATTCACGAATTTTGGAATTCCACAAATGCTCTCATTGATAACTATTATGTCTATCCTCGCCTGTTTCACTTTGAGCTACATGTATATTATTGGAGATGTACACACACACACAAATACGCACACACACACACACACACACACAAACACACACACACACACACACACATACACACACACACAGGCCATCATCATCATCATCATCATAATACATGACTTTATTCAATAACATTTTTATAACCAGTCAATATTTTTATTATTATTATTTTAAATTTTATCATGCACTGCCGTGTGTGGTCGGTATGCAGTTCTCGTAGGGAGACTGTTCTCGGAGCTGGGTACTATAATTGAAGGTACTGTGCGAGTACTTGCACGCCACTAACTGTGACTTCACTGACAATAGGTTGCACAAGGATCCCGTGATCCTGGACGTTGACAGTGATTCAATCACAAACGGCACCGCAGGTGGTGGGACTGGCGGTGTTGGGAGTGACAGCGGTGCAACTGCCCCGCAGACGTGTGATAGTGCACGAGTTGGATGACATAATTATCATGATGGAGTGAAGATCTGGTGGACATGCAGGCGTTTGCAAAAAAAAAAAAAATGACAATGGCACTCGACATTTGCTGACCGTCATCGATCTTTTCGGTCCCTATGCATGGTGGGTTGTACCGCTCCAGAACAAGACGGGCGCACTTGTCAGAGATGCGTTTCGCAGCATCGTGACCAGCAGCAAGCGCTCACCTCGCAAGCTGTGGGTCGATGAGGGTAAAGAGTTCTACAACGCAACAGTCAAGCAGTGGCTTGCTGACAACGGTATTAGCATGTACAGCACTCATAACGACGGCAAGGGGCGGTGGTTGCAGAGCGATTCAACAGAACGCTCAAACACTTTACAGCAAAATCAACAAATGTCTACATCAAAGTGCTACCCAAAGTCCAAACTTGTACATGAGTACAACACCAGCAAGCACCGTACCGCAGTATTGGTATGAAACCTGCCGAGGCGTCCGAGGAGTGTAATGCTCCGTTTGTACAGGATCACCCCAGCAAAAGTCCAGATGCACGCACAGGGCGGCGACGCTATGCTGTGAACGATGAAGTGAGAATTGCTGTGAGCAAAGCTCATTTCGAAAAAGGGCTACACACCCAATTGGACTGAAGAGGTGTTCGTCGTGAATAGAGTTCTACCCACCCAACCACCCACCTACAACATTCGAGATCTCATGAACGAGCCTATTCAGGGCAGTTTCTACGAACATCGACTGCAGAAAACCAAGGAAAACCAAGTTCCGCGTGGAGAAAGTCCTGCGCAAACGCCCCGGACAGTCTCTGGTCAAGTGGAAAGGCTACCCGGACAAGTTCAACTCCTGGATTGACAACGGACAATTGAGCAAGCTCTAGCTGCCGACAAGAGCAATCTTTCAAGTATTATTATCATCATTATCATCATGAACATCAACATTGTGGAATGGGCCTCTTTTACGGGCAAACAGAATACAATTGACAGTGGCATGGCGAATGATTAGAACACAACACGAAAAAATGAAAACATCAACATTGTCATCAAAATCATCATCATCATCATCATCATCATCATCATAATCATCATCATCATCATGAGAAAAGCCTCTTTTACGGGCAAAGCAAATGTATATCATTACAATATGTAAAGTGAACAGGGGAAATCAACACAAAACCAACCGGAAAATGATGAAACACAAAAGCAGTCAAGGAAGTAAATCAATACAAAAACAAGCAATGAACACAGAGTAATAAAAGGGGAAAAAACCAAAATAGCATTATATTAAGTTGAGGCCAAAGGCAGCACCCTACTCCGCCTGGCGGCACTGGGCCAGAAATGAGTTCGGCTGTCGCCTCTTGCCGTACGAACCGCGGCAACCGCGGAAGCAGGTGACTGCCCATCGCAGCAAGCAGAAAGACAAACGGGTGCGTAGTATGCCCATTACTAGTGGGTACTTCAGTTCAGTATGGCGCTCAACAAACAGGGAGGCCAATGATTTCAGGAATTGAGTAGTTTCTGGGCCACTAAAGCCGTACGTCGAGAACACAAGTGGCGTGAAGCATCATCATCATCATCATCATCATCATCATCATCATCATGTGACCAAGCCGCTTTTACGGGCAACAATATTATGAATATAAAACGCAAGGTATTGTAAGAGCAATTTTCTGAAAATAATGTTAAAACCCGAAATATTAAAATGCATTATCACACCGTAGCCACTTTTATGGGCAAATTCCAATACAAGGCAATAAGAAAACGAGGATGAAGTTAACCTTTTAACCCAAAGAAAAGACAAAAGATGTCAACAATAGAACTACAAATATAAAAAACAAACATCAGGTCATAAAAACTACTTTAAAACATAACGAAATGACAGCAAAGCGTGGAGAATGAGATTGACTTACAAAACAAAAGTAGTCCTACTATGCTTACAAAACAGAATCTACCTACACCACTGAGGAAGAAACATTAAATGATTGCAGTCTCACAAACACCGGCCTCTATCTAACGACCCATCAAACAATAACTCCTGAAATTCTTGACTGACTTTTTCTGGTAGGAGCTGCGGCAGCCACGAAAACAGGTCACTGCCCAACGGAGTAAAGTGAAAGAGAGCAGGCACCGCAATCGACCCATAACCAGCGAGTAGGCCAAGTCACTGTGTTTATCGACATACTGGGCTGCAAGACACTTGAGAAAGCGGTCTGCCTCCCGGCCACACATGCCATTAGTGGCGAAAACCAACGGGGTGAACGTGCCTCGGTCTATATTCACAACACGCGCTCCGTATTCCCGCTTTTTCATGCCTTCATGCTTTTGGAGATGGCGCTGGACTTCTGGACGCGACAGCAGGTTTGGCTTTGGGTGAGTCACCCGAACATCAAAAAAAGCCTCCTGCTGCGTGGACCAGAAACCCCGCGCCCTCACATCGAGGCGAGCTTCGGATTTCCTGTTGGCTGTACGATGGGGAAGATCCTCCCCATCAAATGGCGCTAGCACCGGCTCCACCTCCACGTCAGGCAATACCTCCGACAGTACACCCGCCAGCAAATCGCGAACATCATTATGGCGTGCGATGGTGTAGCCGCCAGTAGGACAAGCCATTGCATGCTCAGTGGTTAGAGTTGCTCCACAAACACAAGTCTCAGGGAGGCCATCCAGCTCCAAACCGTATCGGAAGCAGAGAGCATCCCGGAAATCAGATTTATTGAGTATGGTTACTGGCTGATTGTATGACGGTTGGGCGGTCAGCCAGCTGGAGGTGCCTTTCTCACCCGCTGTTTCTAACAGTAGCCGCTGGCACGGAGACAGTCCAGGGCCAATCTCTGCCTGCACACCACGCGAAATCTGGTCCCGCTGTGCTCTCACCTGGCGCAGCCCAGCACGCACCGCAGCAACAGCCTCAGCGACACCACACGGACCACTAGGATTAGTCTCGCCAGTCCCTTCGACGCCTAATCCCACGGCAACAGGCTCCGCACGCAGCGCAGAGAACGATACGGCATCAGGTAGTTGGTCAAGATCAGGCGGAGGCGGAATCTGGTCCCGCTGTGCTCTCACCTGGCGCAGCCCAGCACGCACCGCAGCAACAGCCTCAGCGACACCATACGGACCACTAGGATTAGTCTCGCCAGGCCCTTCGACGCCTAATCCCACGGCAACAGGCTCCGCACGCAGCGCAGAGAACGATACGGCATCAGGTAGTTGGTCAAGATCAGGCGGAGGCGGACCCGCAGGTGGAGGCGACAACGCGCCAGCATAATCAGGCGGAGGCGGTCGCACATGTGGCTGGTCTAGACCAGGCGGAGGCAGCGATGCACGAGCACAGTCAGGCAGAGGCGGTTCCGCAGGCGGAGGCAGTGACACGGCAGCACGGTCAGGCGAAGGCAGTCGCACCGGCGGTTTGTCTAAGCCAGGTAGGGGCCGTCCCACAGGTGGAGGCAGCGACGCACCAGCACAGTCAGGCGGAGGCGGCCGCGGAGGCCGAGGCAGCGACGCATCAGCACAGGCAGGCAAAGGCGATCCAGCAGGCAGAGGCGGTGACATATTAGCACAATGATGCGGGGGTGGTCCCATAGGTGGTTGGTTAAGATGACGCAGAGGCGGTCCCGCAGGCGGAGGCAGTGACGCACCAGCACAGTCAGGCGAAGGCGATGATAGCGCAAGCTGAACCAGAGGATCAGTGGCACTGACAGAGGCCTGATGTTCCCCAGCCGCCGTCTTCGACAATATGGGGACGGCGAGGCCCCCATGTCGGACAGGCAAAGCCATTAGCCGACGTTGGTGGCTGGCCTGCGCAATTCCATGACCCAGCAAAGCCGGCAGGAAATGGTCACTGAGGATCTCATCCAAGGCCTCCAAAACGCCTGTCGAGAACGGCATTGAGCGCAAGTGGTAAGTCCACCGTGATGACAGGGCCTTGGAGAAGACGGTATACGCCGCATGAGGTTGAGTCTGGGCGATCTCACACAAGGTGCGCAGGTCACCAGCCCATCTATCCGCCAACTGCCCCATATAAGAGCGGCAGAAATCTTCTGACCCTAGTGCGCCCCCGAGGAATCGGCCGCCAGCGGCGGTAATCTGGATGCCACTGTCGAAGAAGATTTCCCTGGCCCTATCCAGATGCTCTGGCTTTGTGATCAGAACAGTTTTGGACGCGTTCGGGTAGTAACCATAACCAGGGCCAATGGCCCGGAGTTCATCCCAGTAATTCCGAAGGCGAGCCAGAAGACCTGCACCCGAGTCATCATCCGCGAACCAAGATTGGACAACACTGGGGCATGTCGCAGCCAGGTGCCTGACCAGTGGCATGATCGCCACAGCATAGGCTGCCATAGCCAGTGGGTCGCCCTGAGCCGTGCCTTCACGCGATTCGATTTCACCTCCACCAGACACAAACAGGCGGGAAACGGATCCATACGTGTTACGAAACACCGTTGCAAGCGGGGGGCAGAGACGTGGAATGTTGTGTAGCGCAGCCTGCCTATTCAATGCATTAAATGCATTGGAGGCGTCCACAAGCAATACACCCTCAACCCCCGGGCCAGCGAACAGACGGGACATTGTGTGTACGGCGGCTTCGCAGGCAGATGGAACGCCCACACAGAGTTGGACAGGAGCTGTTACACTCAGCACATCACTTTCCACTACTGACATCACGGCACGACCAATGATACGTCGGTACACTTCGCCCACAGCGATGGGGCGCACGCCAGGTTTCTTATCGAGGGGTATTAGGCGAGCGGATGTAAATCCAATCATCGCGCAACCGGCAAGGCGCTCGGTACATATGCACCTCCCCGCGGCAGCAAGGGATGAACACAAACGCCTTGACGAGGCGTCATAGCACGTCAGCATTCGGCACCACGCCTCAGCGTCCACGCCAGACGGTCCAGAGGAACCCTGCATGCCTCGACCGATTTTCTTTATTAGCTCAGGGGTTATTTGTTGAAAGATGACCTGGTTGACAATCTCGGGATCACCCGGCAAGAGAGCCGAGGCAGGCGGTGTAACAGATGGCGGATGCTTTTTCAACAGGGCGTCACGGACCGTCTCTCCCGTGGTATCATCCACAATGTCGTTCATGGAAAGGACTCCACCAGAAGCGTTTGGCGCCAGGTAGCGAACAGCAGAAGAAATCTTTCCGTTAAAAACGAGATTAGCGAACACCACGTCACTCTTCTCCTGTGAGGCGGGCCTGGGAGAGCCACCGCCCGGCGCCGGCAAGTGCGCCTGGATACAAAGGCACTCGCTCAGTAACTGTGGAATGTCGCAATCTCTCCACAGCACGAGACGTCTGCGAAGATGCTCACTATGGTTTTTCATGATCTTTGATTTGTGTGGTTTTTGCAAGAGAAGGTGACAAGCAACGCACACAGCTCTCCATGCGACATCTCTTTTACCGGAGTCATCCGCAAACCCAAGGATCAAAGACGCGAGCTCGTCAACAAAGGCTGCACCAGCGGATCCATGGGGTATAATGAACAGATTGCGTCTCCAGCCTACCACGACCTCGTAGGCATCAATGATTCTCGCGGAAAACGGATCCCTGGCTACGCTCGCAACTCCACTACCGGCATCCGCTGGGCTGGGGATAGGCCTCGACCTAGCCTGAGCGGTTGATTCCACATCCACCTGGCCGCCACCAGCGCGGTGCTCCGTATTCATTCCACAATCATCATCATCATCATCATCATCATCATCATCATGGATGATCGATGAAATGCGTCACAAAAAACGTGTCGTCCACACCGAAAACCGGGAGCGCGCAAAGGCAGCCAGGAACAAAATAGTGGACACGAGCGATGAGATGACGAAGCGACGAATAGAAGAACACACGGAGAAAGGATCATCCTCATGGCTGAGCGTGCTGCCCCTGGCGGAGCATGGCTTTCGTCTCACCAAGCGTGACTTCCGGGATGCTCTGGCATTGAGATATGCATGGCCGCTAGCCAATACACCAGCAACCTGTGTGTGTGTGGTGAGCTGTTCTCAGTTGAGCATCAGCTATGTTGCGCCAGGGGCGGCTTCCCGACACTTCGTCATAACGAGATACGTGACCTGCTGGCGAGGGAATTGACTGAAGTCTGCACTGCCGTTTCGACAGAACCAGCGCTGCAACCTCTTTCTGGTGAGAGGTTTCCTCTTCGGTCAACGAACCGCCGAGAGGATGCGCGCCTGGACATAGCCGCTCGAGGGTTTTGGACCCGTGGGGAGGAAGCTTTTTTTGATGTAAGGGTATTTTGCCCAGATGCTCCTTCCTACGGGTCCAGAACCCTTCCTGCATTGTACCAGCAGCACGAGCGGCGTAAGTGGAACGAATATGGGCCAAGAGTCACAAATGTAGAAAGAGCCGCTTTCACACCTCTCGTGTTCTCTGTGCAAGGTGGTTGTGGGAGGCTGTGCAATGTGTTCCTCAAGAGACTGTGCCAGATGCAGGCCGAGTCATCGGGATCTCACTATTCCCAGGTCATTGGTTTACTCCGCTGTCGGCTGTCTTTTGCTTTGCTGCGTGCTGCTGTGTTGTGCATACGTGGGGCTCGGTCACGGTACCACCATCCGGCGAGATGTTTTCATGATGTCTCGATTGCCGTGGCCGAGTCAGGTCTAGTTTGTTAAGTATCGTGCTGTGTCCTGACTGTGCATGCGGGATTGGTATGGCGCTTACCCTTTTGTTGTTGTTTTGTTGCTTTCATGCCTTTAAGCATGTAATTGTGTTCAATTGTTGTATTTCATGGAAAAACGATCTTTGCGTTGGATTCATTTAAACTATTATTTGTGTAGGGTTCCACTCCTTCATCTTGGGAAATTGTGTTTTGTTTGCCCAAAGAAGTGGCTTCATAAAAAATAAAAATAAAAAAATCATCATCATCATCATCATCAACTGTGATTGTATTTCCAGCAATTATATTTAGGTATATTAGAAATAAAAGTCTAGTTATGGGAAACTAGACAAAAAAAAGAAGAAGATTATTCTGTGGTATGTAGAAAACAATAACATCAACATCAATAACTCATTAGAAATAAATTGACATGGTGCAGGGTGTGAATAATTGTGATTGTCAACCACCACCACCACCACCATTACATCACATCACTGTTCAGTCATCCGGCAGTGTGATGCGGTGGTGTCCATGCGCAAGTGTGCTGACACCGTCGGCTAAGATGTACCGCTTACTGTGGAATGGTGCACAGCTCTGATGACATCTTCCTCTTCCTCTGCACGGAGTAGTTTAACGGAGATCCTTCTTCTTACATTCTCCATTGTCTTCCCAGACACATTGTTCATATTGTTCATAAGTTTGAAGAAGTCCTTGTCAAACTCGTTGACGGCCTTCTTCCGAAGCTCAGTGAGCAGAGCGAGTGAAATCTCTGTATGCTTTAGAAGAGCCCACGCGAATCCAGGCAGGGTGTAGTAGTGTGTCGGATCTAAATCGTACGTGAGCATTGCAGTGCATCTGAATTTCTCAAAAACATCTGCAAGAAGGTGCACATCGGTCTTTAGGTAGAGATCATGGTAGTCACCCCTGAGTTTAACCGACATGTCTAACGCATCAGGTTGCTCCCATGTTTCATGTGTACTTCCAGCAGAAACTCCACTGTGTTTGGAATTAAGACGTCCATTTCCAGTTGAAGAGATGGTTTCACAGGAGATGCACGTTGCTCGTACGCGCTGAACGTGGGAAAACGCGATCTCCCCTCTTCCACTTGAGATGGTGAAGCAGACGTTGTTACATCCACTTCGCTTTGGCCAGGGTTTCAAAATGGCTTTTTTGAGGCGTCACTGACATCATTGATATCGATGTGACGACAGGCTACTATCGAATAGGAGGCACGATAGTGCAATAGCATAGTTGAGGCTTTTGTACAAAACAGGATTTCTTCAGAGAATGTAGCGTTTCTTGCAGGGGGGTGAAGGTTGAAGTGAGCTGAGAGGAAGTCACCAATGTTTGTTTTCTTCAGAAAACTAATTAGATGTCTGTCGACGCCTAGGAGACGCTGTCGAGATTGATAGCATCTTTTTTCTGGCATGCATCGCTTTGTTTTGAAAATCATGCTCCGGTGCGTCCATTTATCACGGCCTCGGTCACGTGATTGCAACAATCATCACCTGCAGGAGAGCCCTTTGGCTGTCGAACGTAATTGATGAGCGCGTCGAATTGATCACACAGGTCCATGCTGTTCAGGAAATGGCGTCTGTGCGTCGTCTACATCCGTCTATAGACTATAATGCGGAGCTGACGAGTGCCTATCGAAAAACTCCAATACGGCAATAGAGGAGATTATTACTGACCAATCGAATCTAAATCTGCAGAATATGGTAGATTTCCTCTACGACTCGAATCTCGTCAAGGGCTTTTACAACGTGCCAAAAAACAACTGTCACATGTTTTGCCACCGCTCTGTTCAACGAACTTGCAGCTACCCAATACGTCGATCACATCGAACTTCAACGTTCCAAACCCATCAACTCGGAACATGCAATTGAATGAGAACTCGACCCCTTTCACACAAACATTTAACACAGATATGTTGGTTTTAAACTTTTTATTATAAACACAGGAGCTCCGCCTGGGCTTGCGCCATCTTCGTCACGCTGTTAATGGGCAACACCCCGTAGAAGTTGATAAGCCTCTGAAGGTAGTTGTTGATGTGTCGGGACGTTGTAACGTGATCCTTCATTGCCCCAAGATCAATCCACTCGTCATCGCTGCATGGGGGAAAAAGATAAAACAAGATGTATAAGATCTCCTGTATTTCAAATAAAGATAATTGTATAACAGATCACTTACCAGCTACATTTATAAACCGGCTGACGACCAGCCTCCAGGTTCTTCCGATGTCCTTTTGATTTGACGTGGTCAACGAACGGCTGGAGGCCGGTCGTAGTCTTAAGACATAAGTCACAGCTGAATTGCATCTTTGTTTTGAAGAAGAAGAAGAAGACGATCTTCAGGCAGGAGTTGAATGGGACTCATCAAGGCGGCTCCAATCACTTTTATCCCCATCCAGTTGTTTGATGCTCGTTGGTTGAAGGGTAGTCTGGCAATACCTAGAATATTCCAGAATATCATAATTCAATTTCAAAAAAACCATCCCAGACAGTCAATCTTACTAACACCACACCCACCACTTTAAAAGAAATGCTTATGTCGCCGATAGGCACTTCAAACACCACTTCACATTTCAAGTGGCCACTTAATTAGCCCACCTCCACCACCTCCACGACAACAAGACGGACAACAACAACATCAACAGAATGAAACCCTACAAGTCTACAAGGAATGTATGGTAAAAAGAAGAGAGGTGAGGGCTGACAACACCGTTCACGTGACGGCGATTACAACAAAAACATACACCTATCAGAACGGGGAGCAATACACAGACGTGTCAATGTATCAAGGAATAGACAATGTAATATAAAGACCACCTATGTGTGTCTTTTTGCATCTATGTACAGTGAAACCTCGTTAAGAAGAACACTGATACGACAAACTTTCGCTTTAGAAGAACACACTGTTAGCGGAACACTCCCGGAGACTCAAGCAAACACAGAACTGGTGCTCACTGAATTCCCATTTGGAAAAATGTGGATGCCGGTACCATGTGCCACTTGGGTTATACATTCTAGTTGGATACCCTGCAGATGCTGCAGAGCGCGGGACAAAGGAGATACGCTACTGGATGTCACACTGTCAAACACCCAGGAAGAACAAGTGCACGCTGTCATTCACTTCCAACCCACTCCATGCCAATCAAGCCGTACTGAGAATGGACAATACCATCACAGGCGTGTACAGAAACTACAACATTTATGATTCATTCCGTTTTCTTTACCAAGTGTATTGATAAATTATAATAAAACATTTTTAATGAATAACGTCATGTATTATGATGATGATGATGATTTGAGTGTGTGTGTGTGTGTGTGTGTGTGTGTGTGTGTGTGTGTGTGTGTGTGTGTGTGTGTGTGTGTGTGTCTACATGTCAAATAATATAGCTCAAAGTGAGGGAGGCAAGGATAGACATAATAGTAATCAATGTGAGCATTTGTGGAATTCCACAATTCGTGAATGTTGACTGAGTTTGCTGACAACGCTTGTAGTGCACCACGTCAATAGCATGCAGTTCTTGATCGAAGAACTCAACTAGAGTGCAGTGCAGCTCATGATCGTATCCTCTCAGCGACACTTCTTCACACAAGAGAATGAGCAGTGCAACCAACACGATGATCATACTAATGTTGTTACTGGAAGGGGTGCTCTTCACCTTCTTGAACACGCAGGATAGGTTCTTCATGAGGTGGCGTTGAGCAATGTCCGACTTGCCAGTAGCAGTACTAGGCGTACTTCCATCAGGGGTTGGATCAACTGGAAACAGCAGCTTCACTACATCAAGTAGTTCTTTCCGCCCGCAGCAAGCCATGTCCTTGGCAGCAATCCAGATCAAGTTGGTTATGGGGTGACTTTCAACAACTGCTTGATCATATCCATGGTCTCCATTGAAAGGTTCCACCAGGTTTGTCAGCGAGGTTGCGATTCCTAACCGCGCAGCACAACGCATCAGCGCACCCATTGTACAATGGCCGTCCTCACCATGATCTTTCAAAATAGACCACATGTTCATGATCTTCTTGTTGTTGTTGTTGTTGTTGTTGTTGTTGTTGTTCTTCTTCTTCTTCTTCTTCTTCTTCTTCACCAAAGTAATAGCAAGGATGAAGACAACAACAACAATTACTTGTGACTTGGCAAGGATGCTTTGCGAAATGATGGAAAATTAAGATGTCAGGGGTTTTATACAGCGGCAACGGTACCCTTCATCATCATCTTCCTCGCCCTACACATGGCACTTGAGAAACGGTACAGCGCACATTTCGTCTCCGCAGGAATTAATTCCACACGAGGTTCACAGCACCCGTAAGATTGGATTAGTCTTTGCATCAGTTCCTTCTCCTCAGAATTAAACTCTCGGATATTCTGCTTAAACTTCTTCAGCTGAAAAGGGGTAAGAGGTTTTGTACGGATTAGAAGTTGGCGGAGCCAGGCTTTCGAAAATTGCTGCGGTTTGCAACTCATTAGCTTGCTGGATCGTGCCCACGCCACATGGCTCTTTGGAAGATATGGCTGAAGCTTCTGGCAAATCTCGTCGTGCTCAGCACAGATGCATGTCAGAGCTATGGCATAGTTCAGGCTCTTGTAGCCACTCTCCTTCTTCATGTACTGCAACGGTTCCAGCACACCGTGAAGGTTCAGCAGGACACCGGTCTTCTGCATGAAGCGTACCAGATGTCTGTCGACGGCAGTCAATCGCTCCCGAGCCGCATATAGCCGTGGGAGAATGCATCTCTCTGTAAAATTCACCTCCGGCAACAGCACGCTATCAAGAACAAGTCCGCATACAGTACACACAAAGTGCCCCTCGTTCACAACTTGATGATTATGAAAACATTTGTCAATGTTTGGACTAGGAGGAGGGGCATCAGGACAAGGGTCATCGTCATGCTCAACGACGGCGCGTTGACGCTCCTTGTACGCACGCAGTATTTCAAATTGCTCTTCAATATCCATGATGCTAACTGATCACATTTTCCAGTAAACGCTGCATCATATATCAATCCTGGGAATACCTAGAAGTTTCCAGAACACATTCCCAGACAGTGACTCTTATTAACAACCACACCCACCACTTTAAAAGCAATTATGACGCCGAGAGGCACTTCAAACACCACTTAGTCATTAATCCAATTAAATATGACACCTGGCCCACTTCAAAACCACTTCAGATCTCAAGTGGCCACTTCATTACCACTTATCCAATTAAAAGGTCAAGTGGCCACTTAATTAACAACCGCAAAGTTCAAGTACCCATTCATAAGGTCAAGTGGGTTCAACCCTTGTCCCAGGACCCGCTCGGTCACTACTACTGACTGTCCCCTTGAGGGACTCCGATATTTGTCTTGAAGGAGCTTTTCGATGCACCTTTCACACGAGGTTCAAGCCAGGTTTCAGTCAACAGTATACGGATCATTCGGAGCTCACTTTCTTGGAGGAAGGATATGTATCTTCGCCTGGCCAACGACGAGGGCACTGAACGCTTCAGGGGTCGACCTCGGACGACTTTGGTAACGGTCTTACAGACGGAACTGTTATCATGGCATGGACTTACCCTCCACCAGCCGCTAGATGTTGACGCAGTCCGCACAATGGCAGCGGACCGACAGGCATGGCGTGGAGCCCGCCCCACCTAACAGGACTGACCAGACATGTTGTATGCATATTTTTATTTTATACTTTGGATGAAGTTTTCCATTAGTCATATTTGTGTTGTTGCTAACGGCTTTTGTTGACGTCACTTCTGTCATTTCATTGTATCGTATTACTCTTCAGACATCAATCCTGAATGGCATAAGCGAAAGTGGCACCCCCGCCACCTACGCGGACATGCTTTTAATAATAACAATATAATAATATAGGGCAATCCCCACACACAGGCCTTTTGACAGCATCATGCACTGCCGCGCCGCCTGCCGGCTCCATCGTAGTGCCGGGCATATTTCGAGACTGACAAGACTCAAGAGTCAGGTTACGTCAGGTGTGGGGCAAGCTCAAGTCTTGCCAGCAGAAGAAAAAACCCTGTAGCCCTAGGCTAAAGTTTAGCTAACACTTGCAAAACTTTGTTTTTTAAGAAAATCTGGCAAAAATCACGCCAAATTTGTTATTTTTGAAGAAAATCTGGCAAAAACCACCCAAACGTTGTTGTTTTTGAAGAAAATCTGGCAAAAATCACGAAAGATGCATTTTTACAACGGGGATTCATTTTTACCCCCAAGATGCAAAAATTATGCAAAACATAATGTGGAAAAGCCTAATCATTGGCCGGCCATGGCCTGTACACACAGTGTACAGCTACAGCTAGGTACTAGGTACGAGTACAGCCTACAAGTACAACTGTAGGTGCGTAGAAATTTTCTGTGCTCAATATCATTTTTCGGTATGAGGGCAACAGGCTGGTTTAGAAATTTTCGGTACAGAGAAGCAATGGACCGTATGCGTGTTTTAAAAACAAAATGGCGTCACGATTTATTGAAAGTGGTATAGTTGGTGGCAGGGAGTCGTAAAAGCCGGGCTTTTACGACTCCCTGGTTCAAACCCATTTGAACTTCATACTGTTCGTCTTCTTTTTGACATGCTCTCTTTCCATCGTCCTTAGCTTTTGTTTGTTGAGAGCTGTTTTGGCTTTCTCTTATACCTCTGGGGGATGCCAAGTGATGGTTTTGAGAGGCTGGTGATGGCTGTGAGCGAGAGTTTGCCGATCGGCGTCGTCCTCGATAACGATGAAAATACTAGTTACTGCGCACCTGGCAGATATCACAACACGTCGGAGCGTCCAGGAGCAAAGGAATCTTGGGTTTTCACTGGAATCTAGTTCCTCCAGCATCGTGTAGCCCACCGTCGGTGAATGGCGGTCCAGAAAGGTCGAACCTGGTCTTCTGCAGCATCTCGCAGTCCTGCGAGGCACACTGAATATGCCTGTCATGTATTCTACAAATAAAAATCACGAAGTAGTGGACTTTACAGTGATGAGTCTATCCTGTATGCTGCAAAAGACGCAGGAAATGTGACTGGTGTCCGTACACTGGACGCCAATATCATCCCCGTCTTCTCCTGCAGGATCTGTTGGACATTGACATACCGGTATGCAGTCACTGGGTCGACATTGGCCTGGTTTGGCAGCAATCTGCCTGGGTGGATGTAGCAGGTTTGCATTGGCATTTTTTTGTAACTGTTTTTTACATTTTCTTGTAACTGTGGAGTACCGGCAGGGTTTGAGAGGTTGCTCCTGCTGTGAACACATCTCTACTGCCTGTCTCGTACTGGAAGTGCTGTCTCGCCGCTTCCTTGCTCTACAGTCACGCCGTTATTTCGCTTTGTTTCGTGGTGCAGCTCAAAACCTGCCCAAACAACTGTGAGCTCGCAACATGGTGTGGACAAATTGCACCACTCATGCTGGTTAACTAAAGCCGGGATAGTCGAGTAAGCGAGTTCACTCCCTGGGCCATGGCAAGATCTGTTCAGCGCGGGCTATTCCAACCTCCAAGTGCATAGTCACCGATCGATCCATGCGATGGTGGTTGACCTACAAAGAGCCAAGGTCTACGAGTACTACTATTGGATGCTGTCTACATTAGTGTTGAAACGATCTCACGGGATACTCGTTAGCTCGCTCGCCAGAAACTCGGCTCGTTTGTGCGGCCAGCTCGTTTGCACTAACAAACACCATACAAGGTACTCCGTACACATGACAGTACAACTTAAAAAAAAAAAAAAAAAAAAAAACATGTCGACCGGGGAGTCGGAAAATATTTTACGACTCCCTGGTCGATCGAGAGTCCAGTCCCGCGCAAAGTGAAAATCACTCGCAGTTACAGTGACTGTATGCCTGCACGACACTTGAGTTGTTTCAGTTGTCGTTGCAGCTTTGGTGGACTTTACTGATGTCTTGTTCCGCATCTGCTGACCTGTCGCAGGATATGCTTCGGTCACCTCTCCATTCGAGTGAAAGTAAAATAGTTACGCTCAGTCGTTTGGAAGTTTTCTCCCGCGATGCAGCGAAGAACAGGGCTACTTGCAATCTTTGCAAAACGGTCTATTCTTACCAAGGCTACTCGACGACGGCGCTGAAAAGACATCTCGACACCAAACAGCAGTCCGAAGTGAAGCAGCAGCAACCCCAAATGCCGGCGGTGATAATTTGAACCAGCTGAAAAAATCGAACTTAGAAAAAAAATAGTCAAAAAATCATATTTGCCACATCAATGAAACTCGTTAGCTCGCTCGATAGCTTGCTCGTTAGTGGAACAGATCGCTCGTTTGTTATAGATACGCTCGTTTCAACACTAGTCTACATCCCCCGACACACCAACCCAGGACCACACGCCTCACCCGCCAGGCTGTACGACTGTCCACCGCGCATCCCCATCAGTTACAGAATGTTCTTCCTGCCAATTCCCGGAACAATGTGAGCCGAGCCTTTCCCCACTCCGTCATCCCAATTTGGAACCAGCTGCCTACCTCTATCATTCCCCACCCATTTCACCCAAAGAACATCCAAAAGTTCAAGACAGCAGCTTATCACCATCTCCTCAGAACGAACTGGCACTGGGCCACTCATAGCATACGCGAGTAAGAGGGTACAGTGTCCTACCCTGCTTGGACATACATGTAATCTCTCCTCACGGGCAGTCTCCTCTTGAATTTAAAAGTCTAACAGCGTTCACATCAATACTCAACTTTTTCTTTTGCTCACTGAGCAATACAATCTTTCCATTTTCTTTCTTCTGTTTTCTTTTTCAATTTAATCCTCCCCACCCAATATCCCTTTGGTGCGTCCATGGAGCTATGAAGCCGAGACCTCTGGTCGGCGGAGCTTAATGGGCCCCACCACCACACTCCATCATTCACCCCAGTGTCTGGAGATATGTGGATTTTGTAGAAAAAAAGAAAAAAAAAACATGCGGTCAACAAAATCAAAGTACCTCAGTATGCCCCAGAATAGGGCATGTGCATCTATAGCATGACACAACAGGGGTTCTGGCGGCACCTGTCAAACAAGCAGTAGCGACTAGTGCCAGCTACCTATTGGAGGCTCGCCGCTACAGTCTGTCAGTGGAGATAATTATTATGTTCACTGTTAAAGGGGAAGTTAAGGCAAAAATTAAAATTTCACCAGTTGTAGTCTTCGGGGTGCTGAGTCGAATGGTCGTGGTCCGAGGAAGCTGAGACGCTCCCTTCCTACTTGAATCCCAATCGAACTCGCGCACTTCCACCGAAACTGGGTGACTGCGCCCTACTAGATGGGGATTTGTATGCAAAATGTCACTAAAAGCGCCATTTCGTTCTTATAAAAGCACGGATGACCGCGATTGGCCCATATGTTGTAGTCTTTTGGACGCTGAGTCGACTGGTTTTGGTCCGAAAAGGCTGCGATGCAGCGTTCCTCCTTTATTCCCAATCGAACATGGTTGAAGAAGCGGTCACGTGGTCCTGGGTGCCCAAATCACCTGGTCACCACGCCAGCAGGTGACAACTTTCACACCAAGGTTCAACTCGGGTTCAACTCGAGTGACAGGACTGCACACAAAAAAGGTCAAACAGGCTAGTAAGTTGTACCCTGCAGGCACGGTGACCAGGTGACTGATGTACGCAGGAGCACGTGACCGCTTCTTCAACCATGTTCGATTGGGAATAAAGGAGGAACGCCGCATCGCAGCCTTTTCGGACCAAAACCAGTCGACTCAGCGTCCAAAAGACTACAACATATGGGCCAATCGCGGTCATCCGTGCTTTTATAAGAACGAAATGGCGCTTTTAGTGACATTTTGCATACAAATCCCCATCTAGTAGGGCGCAGTCACCCAGTTTCGGTGGAAGTGCGCGAGTTCGATTGGGATTCAAGTAGGAAGGGAGCGTCTCAGCTTCCTCGGACCACGACCATTCGACTCAGCACCCCGAAGACTACAACTGGTGAAATTTTAATTTTTGCCTTAACTTCCCCTTTAAGACTGAGCACAATCAATGATGCCCAATCAATCTGCCCAATGGGTGTTCTGTTCCACCTAATTATAACGTCCCATCGCATCAACCCTACTACACGCACATGTGGTCACTCTAGCACGACTTGTGTATATTAACTATTATTGTTTATTCCCGTAGCTATGCAGAAGACGTTACTTCAGTAACGTCTGGCGCTAGCCAGGGTCCACACAGCTTTAATTGGGTGTTTGTTTGTGTGTTTGTGTCACGCCTGGCGCTATCCCGTATCTGTCCCGTACCGAACCGTACCATCAAACACAAGTGGCCAAATATTAATTCAGCTGGCCGCACTATTCAAGTAGGGCTTTCAAACGCAAGATCATAAAGCAACTTGGAAGAATGAGTATGAATGCGAAGTGTATGGGGGAATGCATGTAGGGCGATAGTGCAGGTTCGAATCCCAGGTAATGCCTGATAAAAATAGGAGAATTGAAAAATGTATAACATTCCTATTCTCTTTTTGCCGTCATCAAGGCGGTAGAATGGTGTCGTAATACCCTCAATCGTACCTGTCCCGTACCTGTCCCGTACCGTACCGTACAATCAAAGACGGCTGGCCACAATGCATATTCAAATAGGGCTTTCAAATACAAGATCATAACGTGAAGCAACTTGGAAGAATTAGTATGTATGCGAAGTGTATCTGGGGATGCATGCAGGGCGATAGTGCGGGTTAGAATCCCAGGTTATGTCTAAAAACAAAAAGTAGAAATTTATAAGAATTTATACCATCCCTATGCTTTTTTTTGTCTAGGTCAACAAGGCAAAAATGCATAGCGTAGGGCCCTGAGCTTCCAAGCTCTCTCGTTTTGATTCGCACGATAAATAGAGCACAACAAACGTTAACTTGACCGAAGGTTAAAGGCGACTGCAGATAGAGGAACATATCGAGGTACAGGTACCGGCATCAATACAGTATCAGAGAGAAACAAACAAAAATGAGAGGTACGCAGAAAAAACTCTCGTAAGCCCAAGGGGAAGTGGTTGATGAGGGATGAGTGCACTCTCCACGCTCATCTACACTGTTCGTGGAAATGCACACATACATACAATAATATACAACATAGCAATAGCATGCACAGAACCGAACAATTTCATGTTCACACATGCAACCGCCGACAACATTAGTACCAAAAGCCGATACAGACATCCCCATACACACAGACGCACACACACACACACAATGTCCCATGTATGCGCCCGTGGCGAGAAAAGCACGCAAATCTACAAATGCACTGGATGTGAACCCACAGATTTTCTCTTATAGCAACGATAGCCGATCTGATTCTGAATGAAACACACACACAATACAATCATTGAATGCCCATCCGCAGATGATGGCAGGTCCTGAAAGAACAGGCAGTGTTCCAGTGATGGGGAACAGAACTTCGAGTGGCGAGTGAGGTATACACACACACGTGCGTGCGCGGACACACACTAAAGTATTCAGAAATAGAATCGACATCGTAGTATTCATTGGTTGGGGAATGGAAAGGAAAATAAAACATTGCTGTAGGTTATTGTTGTAAGGACACTGGGAGCACAACAGAAAGGTAAGCAACTTGCTTTGAAGCAAAGAAAGTTATTATTCCACGGATCTCAGAAGGAAGGAACGTTCCAGAATGCTGCACTGGCAACAGGCGGGCTGCATGTGCGCGGCCCCTGCAGTCGGTCCAGCTGCCGGCCTTGCAGTGCTGAAAAGAATGTGCAGTACAGCATGTCACATAGTATCGCAGCCTGGACAAATAGGCGTTGGGAAGTCCTAGTTATGTGCTCACCTATACCACGATGCACCAATCTTCTGAGCTACTTTGGCAACAACTTTGTCCACTTGAGACTCCCATAGGCTGAGCCAGTTGTTGAGGGCTGCACCAAGGTGGACGGCAATGACCGCTGATGGCAAGGCAATCCATGACACACAGTCACTAGGGCATCGTCAACATGGCGCTGAGGCTGGATCGATAAAATCAACTTTTAGGCTGTCGCGGGGTTGACAACGAGGCCGCTGTCTCGAAGCTAGTCAGTCAGCCTGGTCACCGCCATTGACGAACCAGTCGCCACCACCAGCAGTGGCGGTAGGTTGTGAACTTGTGACAAGTGTGGTGCAATATTGTCAGCAAATTCAGTACTCAGGATAAGATGAGTGACAAAGGGAACGTTGTGTTTGATAATATTGAAGTGAACAGGGATCATCACAAACCCTGCGCGTACTCCACCGTGAGTTACAAGAAAATTCCGGACTGGACGACGAGCAAACACCAACCTGCTACATCCAACCAGGCAGATACTATTACGATAGCTGCCACACCAGGTCAATGCCGACCTACTGCATGTCAATGTCAAACAGATCCTGCAGGAGAAGACTGGGGTGTTGGCGTCCAGTCACTGAGTGTACAGACACCAGTCACATTTCCTGCGTCTTTTGCAGCATACAGGATAGACTCATCACTGTAAAGTCCACTACTTCGTGATTTTTATTTGTAGAATACATGACAGGCATATTCAGTGTGCCTCGCAGGACTGCGAGATGCTGCAGAAGACCAGGTTCGACCTTTCTGGACCGCCATTCACCGACGGTGGGCTACACGATGCTGGAAAAACTAGATTCCAGTGAAAACCCAAGATTCCTTTGCTCCTGGACGCTCCGACGTGTTGTTGTGATATCTGCCAGGTGCGCAGTAACTAGTATTTTCATCGCTATAGCGAGGACGACGCCGATCGGCAAACTCTCGCTCACAGCCATCACCAGCCTCTCAAAACCATCACTTGGCATCCCCCAGAGGTATAGGAGAAAGCCAAAACAGCTCTCAACAAACAAAAGCTAAGGACGATGGAAAGAGAGCATGTCAAAAAGAAGACGAACAGTATGAAGTTCAAATGGTTTTGAACACTCGTAGACCCGGGTGCTCGAATGAGACACAGGGTACCAAAACAGAAACACCCTGAAATTGTACCTAAACTTGTTCCGATTTCGTTTAGTTTTCACAAATACCATCAACATACGGCCTGCTAACGGTATGCCAAATTTCAGCGCTGCCCGGTAAACACTTTTTGAAATACTCGCGACCCACTTTTTGCTGGGTCCTTGATTCGAGGATATGGGTCTCCTGTACGGTGCTGCCAAAGACCTGCTAAATCTGCGGCTCCACTGACCATCTTGCTCTCAAAAATGAAGTAGTAAGTTACTACTCCCTGCCCTCAACTGCCACACCAAGCGTAGACGATGGCAGACCCGTGTGCTTGAATCGGAGACGATCTGACGAGTTCGCTGTTTCTGATTCGAGCACCCAATTATTATTTTCAAATAAAAAATCTGAAGGAAATACGACAATTTTACTGCGTCTGTAGCTTGTGTTGTAGCGCACCCAGGTTCTGAATTCCTGCTGGGTGGGTCAAGCCAGACTCTCTTCCCTGGTCCATCGCCTCTCCAAAAGTATATTCTGACATTGTTGAGATTTACAGATGAGAAATTGCACACCTGTCAAATCGTTTCTGATTCGAGCACCCGGGTCTACCACCAACAATCGTGACGCCATTTTGTTTTAACATGAATATCGCGGGTTCCCTATCTTTACTTATAAAAGAGAGGCACCTGTGACGTGTGTCTGTGTGTGTGTGTGTCACGCTCCTTATAAAGAAGAGGCACCTGTGACGTGTGTTTTGTGTCACGCCGCCCTGAGCACGCGAAGCGTGCGAACAGTGTAGCACAGTGTAGCTAGCGGCCGCAGAAGCACTGAGCACGCGAAGCGTGCGAATCGTGTAGCTAGCGGAAGCAGCCAGCCACAGAAGCACTAGCGCATAGCACTGAGCACGCGAAGCGTTCGAATCGTGTAGCCACCACCACGTGCTGAGCACGCGAAGGGTGCGAACAGTGTAGGTACAGTGCGCATGCGTGGTAGCGCTTATACTTATAGTTATAGCAGACACGATCAGTACGAGCAGTAGCAGCCGCGCGCAGAAGCACTGAGCACGCGAAGCGTGCGAATCATGTAGCCACCTAGCCTAGGCCATAGCCTGCAGGCATAGGTAGCACTAGCAGCCGCACAAGCACTGCGGACCACGTGAACCGTTCTCTGCAAATAGAAACATCTGCAACAAAAGGATACAAAAGATCTGCACTGACTGCACTCTGCATCTGATCTGCAGTGAAGAGCGCATCGCACTTTTGTTCGTAAGTTTATGAATTTTTTGAGCCGCTTCATCCGCCACCAGGTGATGGACAACCCTGACCAGCCTCCCGAAGGCGTAACAGACGTCCCTCCTTCTCCTTCCAACGATGAAGAACCTCCCTCACCAGGACTTCAGCGGTCTGGCCACCACCACGTGCTGAGCACGTGTGCTGTTCATGTACTTGCTTCACCCGCATGCCACATTCGGCCAGGCAACGCTGGCGGGGGTGCTGCTAGTAATTTCTGTGGCTGCTTCCGCGGATCGGCTAGCTACACGATTCGCACGCTTCGTTCGCACGCTTCGCGTGCTCAGTGCTTCTGCGGCCGCTAGCTACACTGCACTGTGCTACACTGTTCGCACGCGTACGCTTCGCGTGCTCAGGGCAGCGGTGCTCCGCAGCGCTTCAGCGTGACACAAAAACACACGTCACAGGTGCCTCTTCTTTATAAGGAGCGTGACACACACACACACACACACAGACACACGTCACAGGTGCCTCTTCTTTATAACTAAATATAAGTAAAGATAGAATGCATCTGCAGACCGCTGGAGAAGAGCAGCTGGATACAGTGCTAGCAGCACCCCCGCCAGCGTTGCCTGGCCGAATGTGGCATGCGGGTGAAGCAAGTACATGAACAGCACACGTGCTCAGCACGTGGTGGTGGCCAGACCGCTGAAGTCCTGGTGAGGGAGGTTCTTCATCGTTGGAAGGAGAAGGAGGGACGTCTGTTACGCCTTCGGGAGGCTGGTCAGGGTTGTCCATCACCTGGTGGCGGATGAAGCGGCTCAAAAAATTCATAAACTTACGAACAAAAGTGCGACACTGCAGATCAGATGCAGAGTGCAGTCAGTGCAGATCTTTTGTATCCTTTTGTTGCAGATGTTTCTATTTGCAGAGAACGGTTCACGTGGTCCGCAGCGCTTGTGGCTGTGCGGCTGCTAGTGCTACCTACCTATGGCCTAGGCTAGGTACAGGTACATTCGCACGCTTCGCGTGCTCAGTTCTGCGCGCGGCTGCTACTGCTACTCGTACTGATCGTGTCTGTTATAAATACTATAAGCGCTACCACCGTACCTACACTGTTCGCACGCTTCGCGTGCTCAGCACTTGGTGGTGGCTACACGATTCGAACGCTTCGCGTGCTCAGTGCTTCTGTGGCTGCTTCCGCTAGCTACACGATTCGCGTGCTCAGTGCTTCTGCAGCCGCTAGCTACACTGTGCTACACTGTTCGCACGCTTCGCGTGCTCAGGGCAGCGTCACACAAAAACACACGTCACAGGTGCCTCTTCTTTATAAGGAGCGTGACACACACACACACACACACACACAGACACACGTCACAGGTGCCTCTCTTTTATAAGTAAAGATATAAGTAAAGATAGAATGCATCTGCAGACCGCTGGAGAAGAGCAGCTGGATACAGTGGGTCTTTGATTAATGTCTTCTCACCCTCTTCAAACTGGGTTCGAGATCGTTCACAGTGGAGAGCCTAGATGTTCCGGTATGTATGCACCACCGGCCAGCGTTGCCTGGCCGAATGTGGCGGCATGCGGGTGAAGTAAGTACATGAACAGCACACGTGCTCAGCACGTGGTGGTGGCCAGACCGCTGAAGTCCTGGTGCACCGTACCGGTGAGGGAGGTTCTTCATCGTTGGAAGGAGAAGGAGGGACGTCTGTTACCATGGTTACGCCTTCGGGAGGCTGGTCAGAGTTGTCCATCACCTGGTGGCGGATGAAGCGGCTCAAAAAATTCATAAAATTACGAACAAAAGTGCGATGCGCGCTCTTCACTGCAGATCAGATGCAGAGTGCAGTCAGTGCAGGTCTTTTGAATCCTTTTGTTGCAGATGCATGTTTCTATTTGCAGAGAACGGTTCACGTGGTCCGCAGCGCTTGTGCGGCTGCTAGTGCTACCTATGCCATGATGGCCTGGGCTAGTCTTTACTTATAAAAGAGAGGCACCTGTGACGTGTGTCTGTGTGTGTGTGTGTCACGCTCCTTATAAAGAAGAGGCACCTGTGACGTGTGTTTTGTGTCACGCCGCCCTGAGCACGCGAAGCGTGCGAACAGTGTAGCACAGTGTAGCTAGCGGCCGCAGAAGCACTGAGCACGCGAAGCGTGCGAATCGTGTAGCTAGCGGAAGCAGCCAGCCACAGAAGCACTAGCACTGAGCACGCGAAGCGTTCGAATCGTGTAGCCACCACCACGTGCTGAGCACGCGAAGAGTGCTACCTATGCCATGATGGCCTGGGCTAGGTGGCTACATGATTCGCACGCTTCGCGTGCTCAGTGCTTCTGCGCGCGCGGCTGCTAATACCGCTACTCGTACTGATCGTGTCTGCATGCTACCACCTACACTGTTCGCACGCTTCGCGTGCTCAGCACGTGGTGGTGGCTACACGATTCGCACGCTTCGCGTGCTCAGTGCTTCTGTGGCTGCTTCCGCTAGATACACTGTGCTACACTCAGTGCTTCTGCGCGCGGCTGCTACTGCTACTCGTACTGATCGTGGCTGCTACCACCATACACTGCACTGCATTATCGGATTCTCAGAAGAGAACGTGAAAACGTACGTGAGAAAAGTGGTGGGCGGAAAACAAGCGGAGGAGATGCTGGAGAAGCTGCATGCACAGCCGGACATGCTAGCATTGATGGGAACTCCATTATTTTCTGCTCTAGCATGTGAGCTGTACCACAGCGGACGTGGCTTAGTGAAATCCAGCACGGCATTGTACGAGTCGCTACTTCTGCGTGTCTTGGAGCGGAATGCAGGAAAGCTGTTCAAGACGTTCGCCGAGGCGAATGCACAGGAGCTGGAGTTGCTGCACGAGGTCTCCCGCTTTGCACTTGCAATGCTGTCGGTGCAAAAGGGCGTGTTCAGCGACTCGGAAGTGAAAAGCACCGGTCTTAGTGATGCCGCACTTCAGCTTGGACTCCTGATTGCTTACAAAGACGGCAGCTCGACTGATAGCCGACAGTACCGCTTCGCTCACCTGTCCCTACAGGAGTTCATGTCGGCATGGTATCTGTCACGTGAAGTGCTGAAGGACGAGCACGACGCTGCATGGCTGGTGAAGAGAGTCGGTCATTACAGTGGTCACATGACAATGTTTTGGCGCTTCATTATTACGCTGTTACCGTGGAAACCCTCGTTTGTCGTCATGGTGTATCTCTGGCGGCTAATTTGCAAGGAGCGTACATCATCAACATCAGACACTGCCGACTCTCGTCTCGTTGCGGACATTGTCAGTTACTCCAATCGCAAGTCTGCACGTCCGGGTCTTCAAATGATCCAGTCCACGCTTTGTGCAACGCTAACGTATGAGAAAATGAAAGAACTGGCCGACAAGCTGCTGGAGGAGACGAGCGGTGAGGGAAACGGCTGCCAGCGTGTCGAGAGCGCCTTGAATTGACAGATGAACAGTTTCTGTCAACTCTCATCGATGTGTGGAAGAAGGAGGCAGTGGATCCCAACACGGAAGTACTCCTCACTGCTGTGCGCAACGTCAATCCCGTCGCGGCATTACAATGTGAGCGTGTGATGGTTCCGAGCACCAAGACCCCGGTCCCATCATCCACTGAGGACGCTGCTGCTACTGCTATGCGTGCAGTTCGTCCAGCGCAGACGGCCGAGGAACAGCGCTATCTGGTTCATCTTCTGGTGGCTCATCATGAACACTGCCAGTATCAAGGTGCGTCCTGTGATGGTCATTGTTCATTCTTTTCACAAGTGTTTTCCAAAGGCATTCACTTTTGGAATATACGGCTATCTCTTTTTGATTGTGTTGCTATTGGGCACTTTCTGAGTGCACATTTTTGCTTTGACAGCAGTGCCTTTGATATCGCTAACTCTGGCTGTGGTACTGCTGGTCTGCGAAGCATTGCTGCTGGTCTGTCGCACTGCAAGAGTGTACGCAGGCTTGATCTTCGCACCAATGCATGTGATGATGGCAGTGTATTGTCTTCTATCATTCCATCGTTGTCAGGCAATGTAGAGCGGTTCTATGTGGATGGCAATCCGGTAGGTAGTGATGGTGTTGTGTCAGTTTGTAAAGCGTTGTCCTCTTATTCTAATCTAAGCTGAGTCACGTCGACGTGTCCTACCCACTTACTCGCCATGGCGGCGGTGTTGTTGTCCCTCTGTCATGTGTTAGTGTAGTTGTTGAGTCATGCCCTAACCTGTGTGTTCTGTATGCGAAGGGTTATGGTATACAATTATGATGATGATTGTTTGGACAGGTTTGTGAGAGCTGTTCACTCCCATACTGCGCTGCATACACTAGTAGTTTCACGCCATCGTCTTGAGAATGCCACGTTATTGTCCCGGCTGAGGCAGCTTGTCCTCGACCCTACTTGTACCCTGTCTTCACTTGGACATTCCACGTACCTTCGGTGATGACTGTGCTGTTGTGTTGTTGTATACTTTATTTGTAGTGGAAATCAAAACAGGCAAAATGCCTAATAACATTGACCCCACTGACTGTTGTACTGTGTGTACATTATGTGAGTGTGTAGCTGATTATAGCTTCCTGATTCGTCTCTTGAGCACAGACCAGCAGCAGCAGCAAAGCCTAGACCAGTCCTTTTTTCTACCTATCTCATGTACATAGAGGGCCCACTACTGTTGTCAAACTTGAATTTTTATGTTTCTTTTGTTTCTTTTTCTTTGTATTGGCCGATGTTCTCACTGTGCTATGGGATGCTAGCTGTAATAAATAAATAAAATAATAAGTTGAAATAATTTCCATGTCTGCACTCTGCTCTCGTAGTACCACCACTGGCACTGTAGAGAATACTCTCCTTTCCCTCAGTTACTCTGTATATTTTTATTCTATTACCCCTGCGCGACACCATACAGCTATTATTATGGTCACACACGTCTTTCTTCTCTTTTTCAGACTCTTCCGGACTTTTCTTTCATTTTCCTGGGTGGTTACCACCAGCCAGTGCATGCCGGAGTATGATGTGGTGTGATGTGTGTGCGGGACAAAAAAAGACCAAAAATAGGGATTCATTGGCCAGAAAAAGTCACATCAAATAGCTGTATGAAAGAGCAGCTACAAGCAGAAAGAGATGCATGTTGTTCCGACGAACTGCCTTCACGGAGTCCAGACGAACTGGCTCGAAAAGAACTACAATTACTCATGGTGGATTCAGCACTCTGCAGCAGCGCGTGTCTGAGGTTCCTAATGAAACACGTTCAGTTAGATGTGGACAGCTGTACTCCCAAGACAGCAGTGACTAAGGCAAGTGCTATCAACAAAGAAGAGTATTCTTGTCAATGTTGCCACCCAGCACCACAAGGAGAAGAAGACTGGCTCGAAAAGAACTACAATTACTCATGGTGGATTCAGCACTCTGCAGCAGCGCGTGTCTGAGGTTCCTAATGAAACACGTTCAGTTAGATGTGGACAGCTGTACTCCCAAGACAGCAGTGACTATGGCAAGTGCTATCAACAAAGAAGAGTATTCTTGTCAATGTTGCCACCCAGCACCACAAGGAGAAGAAGACTGGCTCGAAAAGAACTACAATTACTCATGGTGGATTCAGCACTCTGCAGCAGCGCGTGTCTGAGGTTCCTAATGAAACACGTTCAGTTAGATGTGGACAGCTGTACCCCCAAGACAGCAGTGACTAAGGCAAGTGCTATCAACAAAGAAGAGTATTCTTGTCAATGTTGCCACCCAGCACCACAAGGAGAAGAAGACTGGCTCGAAAAGAACTACAATTACTCATGGTGGATTCAGCACTCTGCAGCAGCGCGTGTCTGAGGTTCCTAATGAAACACGTTCAGTTAGATGTGGACAGCTGTACTCCCAAGACAGCAGTGACTATGGCAAGTGCTATCAACAAAGAAGAGTATTCTTGTCAATGTTGCCACCCAGCACCACAAGGAGAAGAAGACTGGCTCGAAAAGAACTACAATTATTACTCATGGTGGATTCAGCACTGTGCAGCAGCGCGTGTCTGAGGTTCCTAATGAAACACGTTCAGTTAGATGTGGACAGCTGTACTCCCAAGACAGCAGTGACTAAGGCAAGTGCTATCAACAAAGAAGAGTATTCTTGTCAATGTTGCCACCCAGCACCACAAGGAGAAGAAGACTGGCTCGAAAAGAACTACAATTACTCATGGTGGATTCAGCACTCTGCAGCAGCGCGTGTCTGAGGTTCCTAATGAAACACGTTCAGTTAGATGTGGACAGCTGTACTCCCAAGACAGCAGTGACTATGGCAAGTGCTATCAACAAAGAAGAGTATTCTTGTCAATGTTGCCACCCAGCACCACAAGGAGAAGAAGACTGGCTCGAAAAGAACTACAATTACTCATGGTGGATTCAGCACTCTGCAGCAGCGCGTGTCTGAGGTTCCTAATGAAACACGTTCAGTTAGATGTGGACAGCTGTACTCCCAAGACAGCAGTGACTATGGCAAGTGCTATCAACAAAGAAGAGTATTCTTGTCAATGTTGCCACCCAGCACCACAAGGAGAAGAAGACTGGCTCGAAAAGAACTACAATTACTCATGGTGGATTCAGCACTCTGCAGCAGCGCGTGTCTGAGGTTCCTAATGAAACACGTTCAGTTAGATGTGGACAGCTGTACTCCCAAGACAGCAGTGACTAAGGCAAGTGCTATCAACAAAGAAGAGTATTCTTGTCAATGTTGCCACCCAGCACCACAAGGAGAAGAAGACTGGCTCGAAAAGAACTACAATTACTCATGGTGGATTCAGCACTCTGCGGCAGCGCGTGTCTGAGGTTCCTAATGAAACACGTTCAGTTAGATGTGGACAGCTGTACTCCCAAGACAGCAGTGACTATGGCAAGTGCTATCAACAAAGAAGAGTATTCTTGTCAATGTTGCCACCCAGCACCACAAGGAGAAGAAGACTGGCTCGAAAAGAACTACAATTACTCATGGTGGATTCAGCACTCTGCAGCAGCGCGTGTCTGAGGTTCCTAATGAAACACGTTCAGTTAGATGTGGACAGCTGTACTCCCAAGACAGCAGTGACTATGGCAAGTGCTATCAACAAAGAAGAGTATTCTTGTCAATGTTGCCACCCAGCACCACAAGGAGAAGAAGACTGGCTCGAAAAGAACTACAATTACTCATGGTGGATTCAGCACTCTGCAGCAGCGCGTGTCTGAGGTTCCTAATGAAACACGTTCAGTTAGATGTGGACAGCTGTACCCCCAAGACAGCAGTGACTAAGGCAAGTGCTATCAACAAAGAAGAGTATTCTTGTCAATGTTGCCACCCAGCACCACAAGGAGAAGAAGACTAAAAGTAAAGGCAGTAGAGGCGGCGGAAAAATAATCTGGCCACATTTGTTCATGCTCACCTCAAATGGAAGGGATCTGGATCCAAGATCAGCCTGACATCTGCTGTTTCAGATGAAAAGATTATTCACAGAACCAATGCAGTGCGATAGCTTGTCTGCAGGCAGAACTACCATGGGGCTAACGCATCTGTCGGTAAAAGAGATAGAGAAATAAAACGAGAAATACATGACATACACACCTTCTCCATTCCGTTACTGCAGGGAAAAACTACTGTACATACATGTAAGTAAAATTATGTTGTAGAACTGAGCAATGCTGAAGTATAATAATAATTTCAGTCTCATGAATGCTGTGCGCAGAGCGCCAAAAAAACCCATTCCAAGAGAAATCAAATATACAATACAAAAATAAGCAATACAAAGTCTGTTCATTTTCCAAAGCTAACATGCCTTACTCTGTCATGGTTATGCTGCGCCACAGTATGCTGCAGTGTTGGGTTTATTTCTGCTTAGTTTTTGCTTGTTTTTTTTGGTATCACTATAACACAAGAACTCGCTTATTATTTTTGAGTTGCGATATCAGCAACTTTTGAGCCTGTTCTGAAGATATGGATGCGAATTCGGCAACTTTCACTTGTTTCGGCATGGTTGCGAAAAGCATAAGTTGCGAAATATTTTGGCTTCTTTTGGGAAAGGGCTAGCGGTGATGAACATAATTATACTCGCCAGTACATGTATGAATATCACACTATGCATAGTAAATCTAGAAGGGCTAACCAAAGTCACAGAGTAAAAGCCAGCATGAATATCAAGCAGGGAGTCGGTATTTTACGACTCCCTGATATCAAGGCAATATCACTAGCACTCAACACAGTACTCACGACAAATGTTCAACTAAAGATTGTCAAGATCGCTTCAAACGCTAAAAGCACAGACCGGTCGTTGGTGGCCCCGCACTGCCGCCTCATGGTCTGGTCCTGGTGTGGATACTCTGGGTTTTTTTCTTCCTCTTTTTTTTTCTACGAAATCCACATATCTCCCGACACTGGGGTGAATAATGGAGTGTGGTGGTGGTGGGGCCCATTAAGCTCCGCCGACCAGAGGTCTCGCCTTCATAGCTCATGGTCTGTGGTAGGCATTGGCGGATAATGCTCGAAAAGGTGGCAGATTCTGCTCGAAAAGCAGTAAAATTGGCAGAACCATACAAACCTTATGGCGGGCAATTCCTCGAATTCTGCTCCATTTCTTTATCCAAATACCAAACATGCATGAAACTTACCAGAAAAAGTACCGAATTCTGCCAATGTTTCTGCCGGCATTATCCGCAAAGGCCTACTCTGTGGAGTGTAAGATTTGAAGCGTTAGCTCGCTAAGGTCTACATGTAGTTGAGAGAGCGGCATGGCACAGCACTAACCGAGACCGGACAACGTCATGAGCCGGCGTAGGGCAAACGGTTGCAGTCTGACATTCTGTCACCCAAACAGCAGCAGCAGCAGCAGCAGAAGCAGCAGCTATTCCGAGGAACTGAGCCCAGTCCACCTGAGCTGCTTAAATCCCTTATGTGCCGAGTCTCCATCCCTCTTCCTCAAACTACGTTTCACACGCAACCTGCTGTTTGGACGACTTGCACTCAGGCGTTGGATCAGCCCCTTGAGTCCTATCGCCGGCCCAACGCAGACGATGTGAACGAAATTAAGTGGAGATAGGCTGGATTCCAAGAAATTGATAAGCGTGCGATCAAAGATGGTTTCTTCCGTTCGCAAGCTGAAGTGCTCTAGCTGAGTTAGTTTCGCCAGGCTTTCGAAAAAGCTATGTTGCTCAACATTGGCGTGGTCCAGAGTCAGCGCCTTCAGGTTTGGAAGCTTTCTGATGACAGCGTTCAGTCTTGGGATGTAATGTTCAGCATTGATGGCACTGAGATGCAGGCACTCCAATTGTGGACATTGTGATGCAAATGATTCAAGGTCTGCTTCTGACCTCAACGACATTCTACATAGCGACAACGATCGCAGCCTTGACAGCTTTCCCAGCGTGGCCAACTCACCAAAATTCTCAGGCAGCACAGTGTTACAGCTCCGATGTTTCCGACACAAAAGGTCCTTTCTGCGTAGGCCTGGTACTCCGATTGCACCACCGATAGTCAGGCTTGACAAATTGGGACAGGCAGATACCAGCATCTGAGCACTATGCTCATTCCCATCTCTGAGATATCCTGAGTCATGGCATACTCGATGGGTTCGAAACCGGTAGGAAAATTGTCGCAGGGACTTGAAACAGGCTGCCATTTTTACTAGCACATCACATGGTGCTGCTGTCTGCCAGCAAGATATGTCCAGGAACGTGAACTTGTTCTCGAGGCGAGAGAAAGTCTCAATGAACTCTGCATCGTACCCATCGTCTGGTGACATCATATCGGCTACATCAATGCCAGCCCCCAACTGCGTGATCTGCGGATTTTTTTTCAGGATTTCAAGAACCGTTTCAACTTTCAGGCAAAGGTGTCTCAGGACTAAGCGTTGAAGAAACGGAAAACTGGATGACATTAGATCGAACGCTAGTGAATGCGAACAGTCTTCCGACATCCTGCTTATGTTCGCTGGTGTTGTACCGCACAGAGCTGTAGAGAAGAGAACAGGAACCTGGAACACCTGCAGGCTTTGCAAGTTGCCCGCCCTGGCTTGAATTCGCTGCAGCAGTTCGTTGATGCCAGTATCGTCCCTGTACCATCCGACGATTGTCAGATGGAGGGCCATCTTGACTGTTATTGATACCAGAGTATTCATTGCCGCCTCAGTAAAATTAAATGAGTAATCTCGAGGATAAGTTTTCGGCCGCGCAGCAACAGTGACCCGAACATCTCGTAAATGTTCAAATTCAAGTATTGCGTCCAGTATTGTGATATCTCGTCCCGTGAAACACATACTTAAGTCGAGCACCGCGAGGTTGGGCATGAGTTTCAAACCTTCCACTACAGTGTTTGTTGAGATTCTTGGTCTTGATGTCACCGGCGTGAAATATTCTCCCATCAGCACCAAGTCTTTCACGTAGTTTCCACATCTGCGAGCCAATTCCATGAATCTCTTTCTCATGCTTCTGCTAGATCCTTGGCGGAAATCGAAAGACGTAGTCTCACACACCCTACCTTTCCATTCAGCAGCGACCCTTTTGAATTGCTGACAGACGGTTGCTTGGTCATGACTATAATACCATCCATTGGGAAATTTACCGAATATCAGTGCCCATACTTCATCCGGCAATTTGGGCAACGCTGGCGAGGCACCGGCCAGTTGCAATTCGTCCTCTCCAGTGTCGGGCTGTGGACGTTCTCCGTAGCGCTTCTTCCTTCTTCCTGCGCAACATGACGAGCCTTGATGAGCGTTCTCACGGCGTTCGATTACTGCCACGCTGCAAGCTTTATCCATTTCTGTGCTACTGAAAACCTCACTTCTTCTTTCCTGCAGGCTGCAAACCGCACACGGTTCACGGCAAACACTGCCCGACATCCTCAGTTTAGTATAGTAAGCTTCCTTGGTGAGTCTTCGCCAGCGTTCTCAGTTGAACCGCTCGCCGAAATTCTGAAAACCTAGCCCGCTCCACTATCGTTGTGAACACAATAATCTGAAACACAAGCTACCCGTGTTCTTGTTGTGCTCCTACTAGTACTTGTACTAGTACTTAGTAGTACTACTAGTACTAGTGTTAGTATTACACACACAAAAAACTGAGTAACAATAATGATTAATTTTATTTCACAAGCGCAAGCCACTGTATACAGTCATGTACAATCAATAAGACAGTGTAGTACTAGTAGTAGTACTAGTAGTAGCGCTATCTTTACTACTGTAAATATACAAAATTTCGGCGCTGCAAAATTTCGGCACTTCACGATTTTTGACATTTCGGCGGCGATTTATTTTCGGCGTGGGGTAGAGGGCATGGTATAGTGCGACAGATGCTTTGAAAAATTTCATCGGCGTTTTAATTAATTATTTAGTCGTTTTGGGTCGGTGCCGAATATAGCCGAAATTAAATAGCTGCCGAAAATTTGTATATTTACAGTATACTAAAGTTATAGTTATAATTAAAGGGGAAGTATACCCTAAAATCAAATTTTCACCAGTTGTAGTCTTCTGGGTGCTGAGTCGAATGGTCTTGGTCCGAGGAAGCTGCGACGCTCCCTTCCTGCTTGAATCCCAATCGAACTCGCGCACTTCCACCGAAACTGGGTGACTGCGCCCTACTAGATGGGGATTTGTATGCAAAATGTCACTAAAAGCGCCATTTCGTTCTTATAAAAGCACGGATGACCGCGATTGGCCCATATGTTGTAGTCTTTTGGACGCTGAGTCGACTGGTTTTGGTCCGAAAAGGCTGCGATGCAGCGTTCCTCCTTTATTCCCAATCGAACATGGTTGAACAAGCGGTCACGTGCTCCTGGGTGCCCAAATCACCTGGTCACCGCGCCAGCAGGCGACAACTTTCACACCAAGGTTCAACTCGAGTTCAACTCGAGTGACAGGACTGCACCCAAAAAAGGTCAAACAGGCTAGTAAGTTGTACCCTGCAGGCACGGTGACCAGCTGACTGGTGTACGCAGGAGCACGTGACCGCTTGTTCAACCATGTTCGATTGGGAATAAAGGAGGAACGCTGCATCGCAGCCTTTTCGGACCAAAACCAGTCGACTCAGCGTCCAAAAGACTACAACATATGGGCCAATCGCGGTCATCCGTGCTTTTATAAGAAGGAAATGGCGCTTTTAGTGACATTTTGCATACAAATCCCCATCTAGTAGGGCGCAGTCACCCAGTTTCGGTGGAAGTGCGCGAGTTCGATTGGGATTCAAGCAGGAAGGGAGCGTCGCAGCTTCCTCGGACCAAGACCATTCGACTCAGCACCCAGAAGACTACAACTGGTGAAAATTTGATTTTAGGGTATACTTCCCCTTTAATTGATAAAAGAAGAGGCACCTGTGACGTTTGTCTGTGTGTCACGCTCAGGCCATGCTGCGGAGCAGCGCTGCCCTGAGCACGCGAAGCGTGCGAACATGTTAACAGTGTAGCTAGCTAGCGGCCGCACAAGCACTGAGCACGCGAAGCGTGCGAATCGTGTAGCTAGCGGAAGCAGCCACAGCTAGCTAGCTACAGAGCTAGAGAAGCACGCGAAGCGTGCGAATCGTGTAGCCACCACCACGTGCTGAGCACGTGTGCTGTTCATGTACATGTACTTGCTTCACCCGCATGCGCCACGTTCGGCCAGGCAACGTTGGCGCGGCCGCGGGTGCTGCTAGTAACTATTACATAAGTCACTAGTGTAGTCTACTCTACACTACACAGTACAGTCTACTGCCTACTATACTTGGCAGTAGATCTACTGGCACTGCTGGCGACTGGCGTCTATCACGTAATCATTGATATCAGTACTCAATAGCGTAGGCGCTAGGCGCTACTTTAAAAATTTTAAGTAGTAGATCTACACTACAGCCTGAGTACAGGGGTTGCCGCCTACACTACTGACTACTACTGCAGCGCCACATCCCGCGCGTGACATCCGCGGGGTGGGAATCCTTTTTCATGTGACAAATGCTGGCGTCAGAGTAGAGCTAGCACTTGTTGTTGTAGTTGTCACTACTTCCACTACGGCCCGGGTTCAAGTCACGTAAGTACAAGGGAACCAGATAGCCAAGCACCATCATTCTACGATGTGCTCTGGCAAAGTCAGTTTGCTGGCGGCGGAGAGTTCAGGTTAGAGACAAGAGTCACTCCCGCATACTACTAGTACTAGTAGCACTGCATAGTTCTACACTTCAGTAACTATAAACTTTGTGTAGAGAACGGAATGCGGGAGCAGGGCAGTAACATACGAGTCACAGAAAACAACGCGTCTTGATTGTCGTAACTTAAAGTTTCATGCAACCACTACTTAAAGTTTCATGCCATAAGCAATCTTCAGACGACTGATTATCACGGTAACTTTGTGTATGGATAATCTGTATTACTTCAACCATGAGGCAGTTTTCAATGGTAAAACAGGCTAGTTTTGGAGATGTTTCGTTTCTTCTCTCAACATGTAAACATTTGTGATGCATGGTGCGCATTGGCTCGATAGAATCTATATGTACGTGTACATAATCATCGTTGTTGATGCGCATCATGTGTCACAAGAAAGCGGATGCAGTCAGCTCTACAAGGATTCTTACTTAGTAAGATACCTGGTAGAGTTGACTCCATCCGCTTTGTTCAGGAATCATGTTCTGGTCCAGGTGTTCCTTGGTTCTGGCCGTCGCCGCGACTCAAGGACGATAATAGCGAAGTCGGTGTCGTAGAACGGATGGAGGCAGCTTTCAACAAGGTTACTAGCTGGCTGACGAATGGATTTACTGGCTAGAGGAGGAGAGATACGGACTAGGGGAGAGACGCCGACATAATATGCAGCACATGCATATTACGAAAGGTATGATGTTGTAGAACGGCAGTACGGTCGGTCATCAGTGTCGCGCAATGTTATGGCATGAGCTGATTGTTTTAAAATAACTGATTGTGGTAGTAAACATTATAGCGTACCATAATGTCCACTTTACTATTCCTGTGCTGTACATTAATCCTTGGCTCTCCATCAGAGAGACTGGCAGCGCCAGATATTGGAAGGAATCTAGCGCGTCCAAGGCGCTAGGAGAGTGAGTGGTTAACATGTTGATCGGTTGAGAGCATTTTACAAGGCGGAGAATGCAGTGTGTTGAAAACAGTGCTCCTTACTACAACTACAACCATCATCGGTGTGTAATAACTACATGTATTATTTTATGCTGTCAACCGATCAACATGTTATTAATCTATCAACCAAGGTTTATTTTTTACCTATACTAGAGAGTCAGCGGGCAACAGACCTGTGGAGGTGTTATGATTTATGACCAGGGAGGTATATTAGACCTTGCCTGTTGAATATCTACTCTTGATGTACAGCACAAAGGAGTTGTAACGCCCAAAAGAGTTCAACTCTCTCTCTCTCTCTCTCTCTCTCTCTCTCTCTATCTATCTATCTCTCTATCTATCTATCTCTCTCTCTCTCTCTCTCTCTATCTCTCTCTCTCTCTCTCTCTCTCTCTCTCTCTATCTATCTATCTATCTATCTATCTCTATCTCTCTCTCTCTCTCTCTCTCTCTCTCTCTCTCTCTCTCTCTCCGTCTCCCTCTCCATCTCCCCTGTCCCCTCTCCCGCCCCCTCCCCCTCCCTCTCTAAAACAATAAAAATTCAAATCACTTTAAAATGATTTATTTCACAAGCCACTAGTCTACTGCCTACTTACTTGCCAGTACTGGCACTGCTCGCGTCTATCACGTAATCATTGATATCAGTACTCAATAGCGTAGGCGCTACTTTATAATATTAAAAGTAGTAGATCTACACTACAGCCTGAGTACAGGGGCTGCCGCCTACACTACTGACTACTAGTGCAGCGCCACTCCCGCCCTCCACGGGGGGCGGGAATCCTTTTTCATGTGACAAATGCTGACGTCAGAGTAGAGCTAGCAATACCGCTTCCACTACGGGTTCAAGTAACGTAAGTACACGTGTAATGTATAAAAGGGAACCAGATAGCCTAAGCACCATCATTCTACGATGTGCTCTGGCAAAGTCAGTTTGCTGGCGGCGGTGAGTTCGGGTTAGAGTCACTCCCGCATACTGGTAGTAGCACTGCATAGTTCTACAGTAACTTTGTGTATAGATAATGTTAACTACTTCAACCATGAGGCAGTTTTCAATGGTAAAACAGACTAGTTTTGGAGATGTTTCGTTTCTTCTCTCAACACGTAAACATTTGTGATGCATGGTGCGCATTGGCTCGATAGAATCTATATGTACGTGTACAGAACCATTGTTGAGGCGCATCATGTATCACAAGAAAACGGATGCAGTCAGCTCTACAAGGATTCTTACTTAGGCCAAAACAAATAATGACCTTGTTTCCGGTCGCCCGACCGGGCCACTTTTTCCCAAATTCTGAAACTTTTTTTTGGTCCCAAATGTATACAAACGGTGGCATCAACGAGTCATAACTCAGTCAAATCTCAACCGAATTCCACAATCGAAACACCTACAAGGTAGCAGAGATTCTCAGCTGTCGGCTCGAAAACCTCCGGGGTCGATACGAGCTAGAATAACGGAGCTGGAAGGACTCGAACTGTTTGCTTGATTTCTCAGGATGTACGAAAACAGAAATACACCACATGCTGTACAAGAACAGTGAGTCAGTCACTTTTACATTGATCCTTGCCATGATATATGTACAATGTACATGTGTAGGTGCTCTTGTCCATCAATACCACAACGATTGAGGAACCAAAAAAAGTATCCAAAAAAAGTTTTATTCCGGCCGACCGAGTCTCCTTTTTGAGGGGTTGCCGACCGGAAACAAGCCTATTTTTTGTTTTGGCCTTAGTAAGATACCTGGTAGAGTTGACTCCATCCGCTTTGTTCAGGAATCATGTTCTGGTCCAGGAGTTCCTTGGTTCTGGCCGTCGCCGCGACTCAAGGACGCTAATACATTGTAGCTAAGTCGGTGTCGAAGAACGGATGGAGTCAGCTTTCAACAAGGTTACTAGCTGGCTGACGAATGGACTTACTTGCTGGAGGAGGGGAGAGGCGCCGACATAGTATGCAGCACATGCATATTGCGAAAGGTATGAAGTTGTAGAACGTCACCACCGTCGGTCAGTGTCGCGCTATGTTATGGCATGAGCTGATTGTTTTTTTAAAAGTATCTGCTTGTGTTAGTGGACATTTTAGCGTACTACCAACGTGTCCACCATACTATTCCTGCGCTATACATGACGTACATTAATCCTTGGCTCTCCATCAGAGGCCCGGGACGACAAGTTGACCACAGGCGTATGCCTAATCGACATGTCACAAGCCTTTGACAAGGTCAATCACAGCCACCTGGTCCGGGACCTATTCGATCTCGGCCTGGACAATGCCTCCCTTCTCCGGTTCTGCAGCTACCTAAGCGATCGAATCCAGCAAGTGCGCATTGGCCCCGCCTACAGTGTTGCTGCTAAGTCACAGTAAGTGCTCATTTGGAGTACCTCAGGGCTCGGTCCTACTTCCTCCGTTAACAAAAACTTCGTGATGGATTTTGATGGATATGAAAACGCTTAGAACAGATCAAGAACAGTTTGTATCGACTGCAAATCACTGGACGAAGGTGATTCAGCCTATGTACAGCGTCTTTACAAGAGAAACTGTTGGCGGAATGAGCAGAGAGTTCAGTTTGCGTCGCTTTCGCTCGATTCATTTTTGACCTGCGTCGCTGTCGTCATCTGCTGCACGCGAGTCATCATCTGCTGTACGCGAGTCGTCATCTCTCTCGAGTCGTTGTTCAGCTCGTTTCAGCCTTGCCTCGGCTTCTTTGATCACACTCCGCTGACCTTGATGTCGCCGTCGTTCAAGTAAGTTGGCTTTCAAGCTGCGTGATTCGCCGCAATGGCGATTACTCGTTTCCACCAGCGAGTCGTGAAAAATATGTTACGACTCCTTGGTTTCATCTTCGCTGTCCGAACTCCGCGAAACGAGGAGTAAAGGCACAGCCAAACTGATTCCATTTTGTCTAATGGATTCCCCTGCCAGCACTGAACGACAGCTGCTAGCAAGTCCAGTCGACTTTCTTTAGCCACGAGACTCGCATCGGACAGCGGACTTCTGAAAGAATGCATGGTCATCAGCATTCGATTCTGGGCTTTGCGCAGGTTGAACAAGATCTTGAGTTCAGAATTATTTTCATTGAGCCGTGCGATAAGAGCAGCTCCTTGCTCACTCGCTCCTTGTGTTGGCTCGCTGCTCCGTTTCATCGCTCTCTATCACTCTCCAACTTACTCAGTGATAAAAGTGACAGAGAGGCCAAGCAACGCAATATCCCCTCGGAGAAGTGGTATTTCAGTTTCGATCGCCATGACTGTCATCACCTATGTTTCCACAGCACAACCATCGATTCCGCTAGGCTTGTTGTGAAAGGTCGCTTTCCTTGCATCGTACATCTGTCGTGGCATGCCAGGGAAGGCCAAGAAAGTGATTGCGACTCATTTCACGGCAGTTTGTGCCCAAATCAGCCCCTCAAAATTCCATCACGAAGTTTTTGTTAACGGAGGAAGTAGGACCCATCCTGTTTAGCATGTACACCCGTGATGTCCCTGCCATAGCCCATCCTGCTCCATCTCTGCAATTTGCCGACGACATTTGGGCAGAAGATTGGAGCACTGTGGCGGTCCCGCAGATGTCTCTGCCTCAGTAGTCGCATCCGGCCAGTATGTGAGGTCTATCATCATGCCTGACCTCCTATACGGGCCTAACGCCTTTTCTTTCTCCCTCAAGGTTTCACAGCTTGAGCGCCTTCAGGTCCTGCAGAACCGAGCGGCGAGAGCGGTATACGGTCCTGAGAGCAGCAGTATATAGGTATGCACATTCACATGTCTGAAGTGAAGGTTGGCGCTGCCTTCAGGGTAAATGCAGCACATTGCTTACCGATATGTTCAGTCCTCTTAATGCCGGCCGTGCTACACGTAGTCAGGGAAATCGAGCACTTAAATTTCCAGTCACTAAGACATCCGCTGGCACACATTCTGCCTCATTCCAATGTGTATCACTGTGGAACAGGCTCCAGCCCGACATCAGGAAAATCCCACAGTACCACCGATTCATGCGATCCCTCCCAGCACATGCTGCTTTTCAGTAACGCCACTGCCCGCTTTATTTTTATTTCCTTTACTGGCCTAACTGGCTTTTACAATGACGTAATACTTTACTACCCACTCTACTCAGTGTCATTACCATCATTGGCCTTTTATAATTTATTCTTCTTTTTAGTCGATATCATGTAATTAGGCAAATTTGCCTGTTTGTTCTTCGACTCTAAATAAACAAAAACAAAAAAAAAACAAGGTTTGTGGTTTTCAATTTAAAAAAAATCATTTTGAGTACGGGAAATCCTCAGCACCGTGCGACGGTTGAGCTCGGGTAAATCTTTTCGCCGCAAGAGAGAGAGTGTTGCAACTCTTTTCCCCTGCAGGATAGGAAATCAAGCTTGAAGTGCCGGTTTTTATACCCGGGTACCCTATAGCATGTAACTGTATTTCAAACAACGCCCGTGGTTCTCCTGTGAGCTTGGACAATAAGATCAGTCTGGTGGTGGTATTTCTTGGGTTCCTACGGTGCCGCTGGGACATCTCGCTATCTGTTTTGATTTATGGCAATGAAAAAACAACAAGTTGTGCAGCCATTGTTCAAAATAAGACACTATCGCCACGCTTACCAGTGGATTCCGTCACGCAACGAGGAAAAACAACAGTAAAGTCAAAAATACAGGGAGGGGGTAACTCGCAAACAGCCAATAACGTACAGTAGCTTCCCTTCTCACCCTCGTCGTCATCAGGGAGTAGTACAATTGTTGTTGTTGTATACTTTATTTATAGTGGAAATCAAAACAGGCAAAATGCCTAATAACATTGGACCCACTGTGAATAACATGTTAAAGGATATTGTGGAAAAAAGTAGATACAAGAGAAAAAGAGAAAGGAAAAATGACGGAAGGTTGGTTGCAACGAACAGATATCAATCCAGTAAGCATTGGAAAACCTATGTCGCTGATAATATTATACTGCAAGGCTTGAGATTTAAAATCCAAATACCTATTTGAACATTTTGCTGCTGGTGGCAATCTATTCCACATAATGGCTCCAGCGTGCGTTAGGCGCTTAGCAGAACGAGCAGTGCTAGCAGGTGGGACCACAAGCAAGTTGCTTTGGCCTCCCCGAGTGCGAGTTGAGGGCACGACAGCAAAAAAGGACTCAAACAGGGTGCTACATGCATCATGCAAACATCGCCAGGTGAAACAAAACATATTCAAGTGCACAGAAACCTGTAGATCACATACATGCATTCGATTTAGCAGGGGAGCAGTACCACGGTGGCGACTTGCAGACTGCCCGAGCGGCACGTTTGAACAGCCTATGTAGCCGTTGTTCCTGGGCAACTGTCAAATACGGGTAGTAACTAATCTGCTAATAGAAGCGTACAAAAATTCAGGCAAAACGATAGATCTGAAGTAGGTGAGTCGGCATGGATACGGCAGCGAGGAAGCATGTCGCAGCAGGACAGCAATTTTGCCGGCAACACGACGAGCAACATGGTCCACCATTGTGGTCCAACTCATGTCCGAGTCAAAATGCAGGCCAAGGTATTTGGCAGATGTGACTACTGGTAGGACTTGTGAATTGCATACAACATTGATGTCGAGGGCTGCAGCTCTATGGTGTGGTATGGCGAGTATCTGCGTCTTGGTCTCGTTAAGGATCAGTCCACGTTTCTTCAACCAAGTGGCCAGGTACTGAACTGCTGCAGTGAGGCGCTGGGAGACAACTTCTGGCTGTGGACTGCTCGCACGCAGCGAGATGTCATCAGCAAACTGAATAGTGGTGACGTCATGAGGGGCAAGGTCGCCGGCAATATCCCTCACATACAGAACGAAGAGTAAAGGTCCGAGAACTGACCCTTGAGGAACCCCTGACTGGCTGTCATAAGTTGTACTTCTGGTTTTTCCTGTCTCCACGTATTGCCGGCGATACATCAAGTAGTCTGAAAACCATTGCAAAGCAGTGCTAGTGAGACCCAGTTCAAAGAGGTCCTCAACCAGAATGCTATGCTTTACCTTGTCGAAGGCTTTAGACATGTCGACAAATGCTACTCCTGTGTGCTGCCCAGCGGCTTGTGCTTCATTGATGTTCTCTACAGCTAGCGCTAAGGCATCTGCTGTGGAATGCTGGTGTCTGTAACCAAACTGACTAGTAGGCAAGAAATTGTTCGTGTTGAGGTACTGCAGAAGCTGCTTATGAACAATACGTTCAAGCACTTTCGACACTATCGGCAATAGGGAGACTGGTCGGTAATTCTTGGGTTGGCTGGGGTCTCCAGCCTTGAACAACAATATAACTACTCCCGGGTCGTCATCATCCGCCTCAATCTCACTACGACTGCGGCTCTTCCTCCTTGACTTGTCTTTTTCCGTTCAATGCTTCAGGCCGGGCGTAACCGGTCCGGTTGGTCAGGCTATGCCCGGACCGACTTTTTGCCCACCAACATGTGTTTACTGTTGAGGAGGTCATGTGACTACCCCGCTACATATCATACACAAACTGTATGGAAGTCATGTGTATACCCTCCATATCATACACAAACTGTATGAAAGTCATGTGTATACCCTCCATATCAAACACAAACTGTATGAAAGTCATGTGTATACCCTCCATATCATACACAAACTGTATGAAAGTCATGTGTATACCCTCCATATCATACACAAACTGTATGAAAGTCATGTGACTACCCTCCATAACATACACAAACTGTATGAAAGTCACGTGACTACCCTCCATAACATACACAAACTGTATGAAAGTCATGTGACTACCCTCCATATCATACACAAACTGTATGAAAGTCATGTGTATACCCTCCATATCATACACAAACTGTATGAAAGTCATGTGTATACCCTCCATATCATACACAAACTGTATGAAAGTCATGTGACTACCCTCCATAACATACACAAACTGTATGAAAGTCATGTGACTACCCTCCATATCATACTAGGCCTAGCCCAAATTTGCTCGGGGCGCTTCGATATTTTGCCGGCAAATTTTGCCTGATCACTTTCCATATTTTGCTAGGCATTGCCTTTCGTTTTCGATATTTTGCTCCATTTTGCCCCTGCTTTGTGGCAAGAATGGCTTCGAATGAACCGTCTACTTTGGTAAAAGTGGATGTTGACTCTGATGAGGAAAGCAAAACTTATAATGGTGTCAGTATTACGGATTTTGTAGCATGATTTCAAATTTATGTACCCCTGGCAACCTGCACGAGCTATTTCAGCACGACGTTGGCCCAATGAAACCAAAGAAATTTGAATAAAATTGCCAAAACACACCCGGATCCTCTGTAAAATCGATATTTTGCTCGGAATTTGCCAGCAATTTCTTTTCGTTGGAAAATTCGATATTTTGCTGGAAGAATTGCCGGCAAATTTGGGCTAGGCCTATATCATACACAAACTGTATGAAAGTCATGTGTATACCCTCCATATCATAAACAAACTGTATGAAAGTCATGTGTATACCCTCCATATCATACACAAACTGTATGAAAGTCATGTGTATACCCTCCATATCATACACAAACTGTATGAAAGTCATGTGACTACCCTCCATAACATACACAAACTGTATGAAAGTCATGTGACTACCCTCCATATCATACACAAACTGTATGAAAGTCATGTGACTACCCTCCATATCATACACAAACTGTATCAAAGTCATGTGTGTACCCTCCATATCATACACAAACTGTATGAAATGATAGGGTATGGGCGGGCCAAACACAAACTGCTTCTGCCGGTCCTGTGCTTTGTTGTTGGTGCGACTAGCTCCTCCTGGTCATCATGCCCCCTGGCTGCCTCGACCGTGCCTCCTCCGGCCACTTGTTGTGTCCCAGCTATGTGCTGCATCGATTTCTCTCTCCCGTTTCCATTGCCGCTGCATCCGTGGAGTTGGCTATTGAGCGATCTTCCGGTGGTATCCCGTGCCTGAATGCCGCCACTGTGAAGGACATTGGATGCTGTTCTGCCTGTGTGGCGGTTGAGCCTTGTGTTCCATGCAACACTGCCGACGGCTCAACCACAGACTCTGTATCGGGATGGAGAAAGATACACGTGTATCTGTAGGCAGAGGACATTTTCGAGGCCCTCTCTGCTGCGGTCTGTTAACTCAGCCAATGCTCAAAGTGCCGTCCACGGTCCAGCAAAGTCGGTGCTCAAAGTGTCGTCCAGTGAGGTCAGTGCTTGCTCAGTCGGTGCTAAAATTGTCGTCCAACGAGGTCCGCGCTTGCTTATAGTTAGTGCTCAAAGTGTCATCCAGCGAGGTCCGTGCTCGCTCAGTTCGTGCCCAAAGTGTCGTCCAGCGAGGTCCGTGCTCGCTCAGTCGGTGCTCAGAGTGTCGTCCAACGAGGTCCGTGCTCGACTCCACAGCAGCAGTTCCAGTAGATTGGCGAGGCGCTCCAGCCGAAGGGAAAGTCCCCGTCCGCCCACGCGCTCCGTGCGGATCCGGGCCCGCAGGCGAGCGACGAGCGTTTCCGCGGTTGCGCAATCGTCGAGGCCGGCATGGACGAATGCCGTCAGGAGGTCCAGGGCGATCCTGCTCTGTGCTATCAAGCAGTCACTTCTGGTCGAGCCGCACTGCTTTGCGCTGTACAGGATGCTGTCAACACTCCGAGAACATGCACCCAAGCGTGCCAGCACTTGCTCACTCATCCTGGTGCTTGCCCTATTGTTTATACATTGGTTACGACCAGAGGACTCGCCTGCATGCCTCCTCCTTGCAATGTCCTTCTTGACAGTTTCGCGCTTGTGCTTCAAACGTCGCTGTTTCCATAGTGCCACTGCCACGGAGATCGCTAGGAGGTCATGGTACTGGCGGTGACTGCATTGGAGACCGAGTGCATTGGTTGCTAGTGCGTTCGGGACGGTTGTGTCGTATCCGCAGTCGCTGCAGTGATCTGTCACGGTCTTCAGGGGGACAACGCACGGCATTGTGTTAGTCACGGACGTGAGGCTATCGTGACTGGGACTGGTTGTGCTGGATGTGCTGGATGTGCTGTTGTTGATGCTATTCCAACTGTTGCTGCTGCTGCTCCTGGTTTGTGTGTCATTCGTGACATATACTGTATCGCTACTGCTGACACTGATCTCACTGTTGCTGCTGCTGCTGTTTTGTGTGTCAGTCGTGATACTCATATCGCTACTGCTGCCGCTTTTGCTGGTGCTGTTGCTGCTGTTTTGTGTGTCATTCGTGACACTAATGTCGCTTCTGCTGCCGCTCTCGGTGCTGCTGTTGCTTCTGTTCTCCACACAGCGTCCCGTGTTGATGAGATCGCGCTGTGAACACGTGCCATGGTTCATGGTGGCACGAACACGGGTGTGTTCTGGTGTACTGGAGGCTGCGAGGGAGTGTCCATTGCTTATTGCACCGTTGCCGAGATCTGGGTGTCGTGCACTGTCGACAACGGTGCACTCCGAATTTACGCCATCAACGTTATCGCCGTGCGGTGGCGTCGCGGGCACGGCAACGGACTGTGCGGTGGATGCCGCATCATCTCTGCCGTGCGATCGCGTATCAGGAGCAGATGAATCACCATCAAGATCCTCTGTTTCCAGGATTGGCCCGGTTGTGGTGGTGGTAGTGCGCGGGTCGTGGTGTGGATCCATCAATGAATGTGAGCACAGGCCAATGATACAGGTCAGCCGGTCTACCTGCCCTTCAACATACTTCAAGCAGTTTGCGATTCTCGTCTCTGCGTCGGCCGCTCCAAGGTATGGCAGGACGATGGGAGAGGGCTGCGGCTGCCTGGGGCGTTGCGTGCGCACTTCGCTTCTCTTTCCCGTCGATGCAACGTGGGTGGCTGTGTTGTCTGCTATCGGGTGATCATGCAGGGTAGGCTCCCGGCCATGCTGACGTTCACAATGCTCCGCAGCCTGGCGATCGCTACGTTTCTTTTTCTTCTTGGTTACCATGTGTGGTTTCTGTTGCGGCGTTTGCTGTGCTGGGGTGCCAGTGTGTGCTTTAGCGGACGATTTTCGAATGGAACGGTCCTTGACTTTGCGGCGATAGCGGCAGCTTGGCGGGGTGCCGTCTTTCACACGAGGGTTAACGTCGCCATTGGGCTGTACTGTTTGGGGCGATGTCGACTTAGAACTTGAGGAGGACTTGGTTTGCCTGTGTGATTGGCATGTCTGGGTATCTAAATCCGTCACGGTGCTGGATTTGCGATGCGCCACCGGGAAGTCGTTGAGGCGCGGCTGACGCTGCTTTGCCTTGCGACTACCCGTACGCGGCGCTTCACGAGATGCAGCCTGTTGTCGCGGCGACGGCAGTTCTCTGTTGCGATGCAACCGTAGCCCTGGCAACGATGCACTGGTGTACTCCACCCTGGCGTAACCGCCGGTAGCAGCGGCGCCGCCGCCGCACAATGGCGGGAACGTGCTGGCGTCGTCAAGGAGATTCGCCACGGACGCCACGGCAACCATGGACGCCTGCCCGTCGCTGGAGTACTCCAGGTGCTGGCGGTGAATGCGACGCCACAGCGGTGCGCATTCACGGCCGCTCGCAGCGGCACAGAACTTCACGACAACGTGCACCCAGACGTAGGCACAAGACGACGCCAGCAGATCGAGCACGCTTATCAGGTGTTCGTCCTGAACGTGTCCGCGAGGCACGTCTCCCTCTGTCGTCGACGTTGTGCTGGATCTCACCAGTGACGGCAGCTCCAGTTCGGGCAGCACGAGTCGCGTGACGGCTCGCATTGCATCCTCGACGGTGCGAGGCACTGGCCCGGCGTCCCTTGAGCGGCAACTTTCGTGAAGATCTTTGTCGTCGCATAGCTCGATTGGCGTGGTGACATGCTTGCCATCTTTGTCACTCGCCCCCTGCGGCAGCACCTCCAAGCATGACCTAACGATCATGGCGGTGATGTGAAGAAGAACGCGCACTTCGAACGGCGGCCGTGTCAGCAGGTAGAGAATGGTGCGTCGAAACACCTCCGTGCTCAGACCACTCTCAATCTCCCGATCACGTAGGTACTGCAGTCGACCGGAGAACTCCGCTCGTTCCTGTCCGTGTTCGTCCTGGTCCTCCAGCGCCGCGTCCATGTGCGATATCATTGCCTCGCAGGCGTCCAGCAGAGGTGCCGTGGAGCTGCTGTCGGCAAGGCGACTGAAGCTGTGCTTCGTCTCCACGGTGACGAGCAGCAGGTCGACGAGGCGACGGCGAGTGCTGGGCGTGAGGGCTCCGGCACTCGCGCTGCCGAGCGTGCCGCACGGAACACTGGCGTACAGTCCCTGAACGTGGTGTACGGCCTCGTCCATCGAGAGACTGCCATTGCACAGTGCCTCATGGATCAATACAGTGCATGCGGCAATGGCAGGTGTGAAATTTCCCGTGGCACTGTCCTGGAGTGTTGCCATTGACGACGATGGCGGGGTTCCGTTCGCACCATCATCAATGGCGTGTGTTGGGTCGCAGAGGGCGGTGGCCAGAGGGTGCGTTACCGAATTCATCATCAGATGCACGACGACCTGTTGCAGCAGAGGATGTACCGAGAATGTTGCCCGGAGCAGGGCATTGGCGTTGGCGCGTCTGTGCACGTGACTCGCTCTCCTTGTGTTCTCCGTGCCGAGTGCAGGTTCGGGGTCGGTGGTGGTATTACAAGTAGCCGTTGCCTCTGTGTGGTGTTGCTGTGTAGGGGTTACATCCGTCAAGTTGGTCACGAGAGAATGAGCTGGGATGGTTACCTGCATGGGAAATTTAGTGTGTATACATGCACACGGACATGCACACAGACAGAAACACCCAATGGGCCCATACATGCACACAGACAGACACACGCCCATACAAGAACACACACATGTACACGTGAGTGCAAGTACACACCATACTGACCAACCACCACAATCTCAATCCCTTGACAAGACATGCAGAATCCCTGGATTTCTCAAAAAATCCCTGGATGGCACAACAACTAGTGAAAAATAGCTTTTCCCGCCAAATAAACGTTCGACTCTGCAGATCTGCGTACAGCACAGCTCGACCCTGCTGTGCAGTTAGATCAGTCGGCGCCCGCCTGTCACTTTGTCAGTGCAGATCTTGCAGGCTAAAAAAAAGGAAAATCCTGTATCAGACAAAACTGTGACTTTTCCGGGAGTTTGATTGAAATCCCCGGGACCCCGGGAGTAGTGTTGATTTCCCGGGATTTTCCCGGGAAAACCGGGGGGGGGGGGGGGGGGGGGGGTTGGCCAGTATGACACACATGATTATACACATGCGAGCGCACACATACACACACGTGCACACGTGAGCGTACGCATAACACACACACACACACATTATATAAAACACACGTGCACACATGATCACACGCTCGCGCACGCGCGTGCGTGGACACAAACACACGAATATACACATTTTCACTTTCACGCACACATGATCTAATCTAAACTAGTGGATTCCGGCATGAAGGTTATTTCAGCACTTAGCCCTTATAAGTCCCACACATGACTTAGCTAGATAGATACAGTACTGAGAAAGATGCAGCGACACAGACGGAAAGACATCCGGACATACAGACAGACAGTTCGAGCAAGGGAGTGGAAAGAAGAATAGAGAGGGGGGGGAGAAGGGGGGGGGGGGGGTTGGGAGAGGCTGGTCCACTTACTGTCTTTTCATTGGCACAGCTTGTGATCAGAGAAGCTGACCGTAGGTTACTGAGCAGAGACTCTAGGCGATGTTTCATGTGCGATAAACATTTCTCCTCTAACATCCAGCATTGCTCCGGGACATTTCCACTGGACACGCAGTCGCCAGTCGCATCATGATCATTGAGTATTCCGCTATTGGCTGTGCTGCTGCTGCTGCTTGTGCTGCTGCTGCTGCTGCTGCTGTTGCTGCTGCTGTTGCTGCTGCTGCTGCTGTTGTTGCTGCTGCTGCTGCTGCTGCTTGTGCTGCTGCTGCTGTTGCTGCTGTTGCTGCTGTTGCTGCTGCTGTTGTTGCTGCTGCTGCTGCTGCTGCTTGTGCTGCTGCTGCTTGTGCTGCTGCTGCTGTTGCTGCTGATGCCACTACTACTGCTGCCATTACATTCCATGGCCTCCGACGCTGTCGCAGGAGACTGCTGCGGATGCTGATTGGGCGAAGTGAACACAGTAGAGGTATCATCAACAGCAGTGACGCTCTCACCCACGATGGTTGTGTGCTGGAGCTCTACATTGCTGCTACAGTGTGCAGTGTCGAGCACGTTCTCTGCCTGCTGTGAGCCACCATTCGCCATTGCTCCGCATCCGACTGACCGGG
>NC_088654.1:13896399-13956399 GCF_964019385.1 Sycon ciliatum | reverse complement strand
AAGTTAAGGCAAAAATTAAAATTTCACCAGTTGTAGTCTTCGGGGTGCTGAGTCGAATGGTCTTGGTCCGAGAAAGCCGAGACGCTCCCTTCCTACTTGAATCTCAATCGAACTTGCGCACTCCCACCGAAACTGGGTGACTGCGCCCTACTAGCTGGGGATTTGTATGCAAAATGTCACTAAAAGCGCCATTTCGTTCTTATAAAAGCACGGATGACCGCGATTGGCCCATATGTTGTAGTCTTTTGGACGCTGAGTCGACTGGTTTTGGTCCGAAAAGGCTGCGATGCAGCGTTCCTCCTTTATTCCCAATCGAACATGGTGGAACAAGTGGTCACGTGCTCCTGGGTGCCCAAACCACCTGGTCACCATGCCAGCAGGCGACAACTTTCACACCAAGGTTCAACTCGAGTGACAGGACTGCACCCAAAAAAGGTCAAACAGGCTAGTAAGTTGTACCCTGCAGGCACAGTGACCAGGTGACTGGTGTACGCAGGAGCACGTGACCGCTTGAACGCTGCATCGCAGCCTTTTCGGACCAAAACCAGTCGAATCAGCGTCCACAAGACTACAACATATGGGCCAATCGCGGTCATCCGTGCTTTTATAAGAACGAAATGGCGCTTTTAGTGACATTTTGCATACAAATCCCCATCTAGTAGGGCGCAGTCACCCAGTTTCGGTGGAAGTGCGCGAGTTCGATTGGGATTCAAGTAGGAAGGGAGCGTCTCAGCTTTCTCGGACCAAGACCATTCGACTCAGCACCCCGAAGACTACAACTGGTGAAATTTTAATTTTTGCCTTAACTTCCCCTTTAACGCCATGGCACTAAAAGTGAGAGACGCTTACAAGAAAAAATCGGCAGAGTATGAACTTCGAGTACTCGTATGGTGCCGTTGCAAGTTCATGTCGAGCATCCATATACTTTCAATTTTCCCTGAAAATTTCAAATTGTGAACCTATTGTGTACAAGGTGGCATACATACTTGTGTGAAGGTGCGGTGGCGGTATGGCATCTGACAGTGGGGATGGGTACATGTAGAGCAGGGCCGTAGCAGGCGGTCCGGCAGGTCCAGCAGCTGCCGGACCAATATTCGACCAAAAAAAAAAAAAAAAAAAAAAAAAAAAAAAAAAAAAAAGCGGAACCTCACAGATGTGAGCAGCTCAGGATGTCCACCCGGTACCATTGATGAGGATGTGTGCAATAAGTAGCATAGAGGTAGTACATAGTAATGCCGGTAGTACATGTAGAGGTACATGTCATCAGGAGTTATGACCCTGCTGAAGATCATGTGGACAGTCATGCCTGTGAATACTCCTACTCTGTACTTCCTGAAATGATTGTATTGATTATTTTCTTCCTCCAATTCTTTCTAGATAGAGTTTGCACCAAAGATTTTCCATTGCAATATCCTTTCTCCTCCTTCAAAGGTCCATTCTGGTTCTTTTATCACATGCATTTAAATACGGTTGCTATGCCTTCATAGGCTTCAACAAGTTCTGTTTGGACGGACACAACATGCTGATGCCCTTTTTCCTGACTCATGCCGAACGTCTTTCTTCCTTTTCTCGCCCTATGTCACTCTGCATGGTCACGATTACATGCATGTACATGTACAATCAAGAGTACACGGAGGGTTATGTACTCTTGATACAATGTATGTACTTCGAAGCAGGGAGCCCTACACATACCGGGAGGTGACACGGGCACAGAAACTGTGCATGACGTTTGACTCATTCAAAAAAAAAGTAGCTGAGAGTTCTCATCACACATCAGTACAGATGTTGATTGAGATATTGATGAAAAGACTTCTAAAGAGTTAATCGATGCTGAATATCGTTTGTGAGAGTCATCTTATCATAATGCTGGGTTGCTGTGACACTTCAATATGGCCCTGAGTGGTCATTGACGCAAGTAGGATGGCAGCCAATGTTTCCCAGGCTCAGCGTTGTGTATGTGTAGGGCTCTCTGCTTCGAAGTACAATCATGTACATTTTGTACATGTACCGGCATATGTATGAGTGTGGGCTCGGGGGGGGGGGGGGGGGGGGGGGGGAGTATCGAAGTCGGATCTTGCCGGACCAACCAAAATGTGGCTGCTACGGGCCTGTAGAGAGAATCACCGCTACTGTAGGTTCACTGAAAGAATTGAACTCATCTTTAACGCCGGATGCAACTAACTACTTCCTCCGCATTGAATTTTGTTTACTTATAACGCCATGGCTTTATAAGTGAGGGTGGCCTTATATTCGGATATAACGCCATGGCGTTATATGCGCGGAAATACGGTATCACGATTATCGCTACTTGAAGTATAATTATGGGAGTTCGTTATAAGTGGAGTCGACTGTATAGCTTTTATTCCTGTCTACCCTGCTCTACACGTCGGCCCATCTTCCCTTACCTTCCAGGTATGGCAGGAGTTGACACGCCAGATCTGTGCCCAGTGCCTGCGCCCAGCGTCCACTTGAAGTTGAACTGGCGGTCGTAGCCAGTCCACTGCTGGCGACAAGCTCCGTAATCCGACTCCGATCATCTACGTCATCGTCTTCGTCCTGGCAATCCTCAGCACCAGCCATTCCAGCCGTTGCTGCAGCCGGCCGTGGAGGCTTGTTCCTTCTTGCACGGACGCCGCATGCCGGCTGATTTTCACCGGCCCACTGCATTTCATCAGATGCCATCGCACCTGATCACAGCAGTTCGAGCCTTTTTTTCTTCGTTTCGAGCTACCGCTCAACGAATGATCCTTGGTCCTACAATGCGTGTAAGGTTCCAGTAAATGGCTTTCTCCTGCTGAAGACATCAACCGACGACTTTTATTGTGATGACCGTCAATCGACGGCAAGGCGCTCAGCTGATCAGGGACACAAGCCAACCAAACCTTTCTGAACGTTTCTTGAAGAAAGTGCCGGTTGCGTCTTGGTTGCGTCTTGGTAACAATCCGTGAGCCGTGTGATATCCGTATGCGCAAAGCCTAAACTAAAGGTCGAGGGTGATCCTTCAGTGGTGGTGACGAACAATGTTACATTCACCCTGCGATCGAGGCCTCCTACTAGTAGATCCTGCTGCCTTTTCTACACTCAATGCATAGCGCAGACTCGCAAAAACACTGTCCGATACGCTGAGCTGTTCATACTACCGCCGGTATTTCAGTTCGAAGCTTCCTCTACCAGGCGTTTGCCTTGGAAGCGTTCGATTTCGACAAACTTGATCCCGTCCTAGCCCCTAGGTTTGCTTCGAGTAGCGTGGGGTCTGGCCAGTCGCAACACCACATCCAGTAGGCAGTTGCGAGTGTGGTGATTCGTTGAGATCAGGGAGTGGTAAGACTTGTATTACAACTCCTTGGTTGAGAATTTATTTGGAATTCCTGCAAACCAGATGCGCGAACTAGTTACTTCCGGGCAGAGTGCGTGAGTTCACGGAAAGGACACTTGAAGTTGAACTTCACAGAACTGCATTGCGATTTGCGCCAAGACTGCAAAGTAGATCTACAAGAGAGCGCGCGAGAGTCCACAAGTAAAGCAACAGATGGCAATGCTAGCCCCCGACTCCTGGGCCAGAGACTTGCCGATGGACTGGCTGTCCGTTGATACTGATTATGAGCGTTGTTTTCGCACGCAGCACGGACTGTCCAATCCATCTAGATCTGCTCATCACAGTTTCTCTCGCCTGCATGCGCGTACCGGTCACGGTATACCACAATACCAGGGAGTCGTAAAAGCCCTTTTAGTTTTACGACTCCCTGGTATACCGTCTCACATGAGTCTACTCATCTCAGATATACCATGCATGGCCAGTCCACCGGAAGGTCGATCCCGCTTCCTGCCAGAGTCGTATAATGAAGTCGCGGATTCTGTTTCCTTCCTCCTAGTCGCCTACAACAATAGAAGTCCAACACATGCACACTCTATCTACAAGCTGTAGTTGTGGACACGTATCATAACATAACACACTCCGCATCCAACACTCGTAGATCTACATTGTACTAGCTCGATCTAGGCCTTGACGGATTATGCTAGCATAATTTTTCGCATAATTCCTACCAAAATCGAATAATCGCATAATTCGAGGCAAATTGCATACGAATCGCATAAATTGGAATAATCCGCCTGTTCGCATCAAATTCCATACAGTTGTACAATGTTCTACAAGTACAAGTACAAGTAGATGCACCAGGAAGTCGTAGGTTTACGACTCCCTTGATAACATGTCCAGTCCACTACTATCAGTGACGGTCGTAGCTAGGTCGGGCGGTGCGTTGACCCCGTTGAACTTTTGCTACTTCATGTAGATCTACAGTACAACGCCCTCTACAAAAATTCCCCTGTTATTTTGCACAGAACCATCACAATATTAGCAGCATATGTGAGCATAATGCGGCATAATATGATAACTTTTAGCATAAAAATAGCATAATTCTGCAATTTTTTCAGCAATGCGAAAAGCATAATTTCACAAAAATATTAGCATAATCCGTCAAGGCCTAGCTAGATCTACATCATGTGAATAGCGTGTGGATGTGCTCTTCTTCTTTGTACCGGTACGCGGTAAGTAACAGTTTCGTGGTAGAGATTCACCGTCTGACCGTCTGTTCTCGTTTGTAGTTTTGGTGAATATCGATGTCGTTCGTTTGAAGCGCCGCCTCGCGGAGCCTGGCCCTGGGCTGGGCAGGGGACATTTGCTGGATAGGCCGGCCTGGCTGCTCTGGCTGCTCAGCCGGTGCTGATCGCTGATCGCTTGAAAATACAGCCTTTACAGGTACGAGTCGTCTCGTACTCGTGGATAATCTACACTACACAGTGCATGGTGTACATGACTGATGTGACCTGTCCACCATGGTCCACACTGCACTGCCTTTCCGATGGGGCCGTGGGGATGGACATCGCGTTGCCGTCGGAGATAGTTGCTACATACATGACCGGTACGACCAGATCGAGCGTGCCGGCGCCACGCACTGCGCATGCGCTGCACGCGCACGTGGGAGGGGGTTGACCAATTTCGTTTCAGAAAACATTGATACATGTGCATGCCGATAGGAGCAGTTACACACTTGCAACTTTTGTTGTATTAAGGGGGGACGGGAGGTTCAGAGGGTCAAAAAATGAATTTCTGAGTTTTGAACTTTTTGCTATGGAATCTTGTCTTAGGATATTTGAAGCGCCAGAATTTCAAATTTGAGCGTAATCGGTTTAGTAGAAGTGGAGTTATGAGCTAAAGTATGTCGAGATAAATTTTAAATGTAAATATTCAAATGTTTACAATTGCCTAAATTTGTGATTTTGGTTTAGTCCAAAATCAAGCGTTTTTGATTCAACTTCGCCAGGTAAGCGACCCTGGCTTCTGTTTTTGTAGTCATGGAGAGCTGCCACGTGCTTCCTTGATCGCGTACGCGCGTATGACGTTCTACAGCGCCACGACGCCCACGCGAAGGAAAAAATCTTTGTTTTTTTGTTTGTGATCGTGAAAGTGAACAATTTTACATGGGGAACCGAAAGAGAAGCTCCAGCAGCTCTGGAAGTGGCCATAGGAGGAAGAAAAGGAGATACTACGCCCCAAAGCAGTCAAGCTCTGTACCAGTTGTGGAAGAAGGCACCGTTGAAGCGGCGCAGAGCGCTTCCTCTCGGAAGATTTCGTCGAGGCCAAAATGGCTTAGTGATATTATTATGATCATGGAATTTGAATCTGAGCTTGTGTGCTCGAGTGACAGTGATTCAGACGAGTCGTCCAGTGATAGCTGCCAGGAGTATGATGATGATGCGTTCTATCCTGATGTTGAGGAGTCTGTCTCTGGCTACAAGATCGTGGATTTACAGTGTCTCCAGGAACTGATGGATCAATTAAATTTACTGTCTGTAGGAAGTGCACGAAGGGAGACATGATCGTCAGTAACTGTCATGACACTGGACTTGGATCGACCCTGCGACTTCAATGCGCTTTGTGTGGACACAGTGGAAGTACGTCTCTGAGCAAGAAAATTTGCAGGAGCTATGATCTGAATTGACGATCTGTACTGGCGATGCGATGCATTGGACGTGGCCATGGTGGACTCCGAAAGTTTTGCGGCGTAATGAATTTTCCTGCTCCTGTAACGGAGAAAGCGTACCGCAGCCACCAGGAAGTTGTCCTTGCTGCAGCCGTAAAGCTAGCTGAAACTGACATGGTTCAATCCGCAGCTGAGTTGCGTGCCATGACAGATTCCACCCACGTCGCAGTGACGTTCGACGGCACTTGGATGCGCAGGGGATAATTCGTCGCTGTATGGTGTGTTCGCGTACATCTCCTTCCAGAGCGGCCGTGTACTGGACATCACAGTGAAGGGTCGATACTGTCACGAATGTAAGATCTGGACTGAGAAGAAGCGAAGTGGTGCAATCACGGAGGAAGCCTTTTCAACCTGGCTGGATAATCACAAGTGCAGCATAAACACAGCGGCATCTGCACCCGGTATGGAGAGTGAAGCTGCGTGCGATATTTGGCAGCGGTCTGTGGGCACACGCGGAGGCCTCATAAGAACCCTCTCCCAAAGGCTGTGTTCGAAGTCGTGAAGCCCATCTACATGCAGCTGTCCGAACGAAGTCTGCTGGAGCGCTGCCAGATGGGTGCAACGCAGAATGCGAACGAGTCGTTCAACAACGTCATTTGGAGAATGTGTCCGAAGGAAGGCTTCTGCTCCGTCGACACCGTTCAGCTGGCAAGTAGTTTGGCAGTGCTCAACTTCAACAACGGCGCTATCACCTTGCTCAGTGTGCTGAAAGAGTGTGGATGCATTGATGGCAATCACACGAAGGCAGCGCTTGAGCTAGAAGACCAATGGCGTGTGAAGAAGTCCCTCCGCAAGTCATCAGCAGTGGAAAAGGAGAGCAGGAAAAGGAGAAGGAGGCAGAGGAAAGGCTGGGAGGAGACCACTATTGAGAAAGAGGGCACTACATATGACAAAGGTGGTTTCTGAATGGCAACTTCAGGTCAGATATGTGAAAATATTTCAGTAGCACTCCACTATCAGTCCTTTTTATGTAATTTTTAGGTGCATTTTTCACTGATTTTAGGGGTATTATGGGCACTCCGCGCAGTTTTGTAGAAATGCTGTACATATCTTGTATGTAAAAGTATATATTTTCTGGTTCTGTACGGTCCATTCTAGATCCGTTGCCTTCTTAGGACACAAGATCTTCTGTTAGAAACAAAATAATGGACCTTGAACTTCAGTCAAGTTATCTTGCGCACGTGCATTGTTATTTCAAGGCTGCAGTGGCACACCATGGGAACTGTAATCGCATTGTGCTTAGGCAACAGCCCTAGCCCCTTGGTACCTGATCATTTTGCAGTGTTATGTGTTTATCTTCAAGTGACCATGTTTGAGAAAAACTGCGCAGAAATCATGCCCGGCTATCGCATTTTTTCCAAAATTGCTTTCCTGCATTTCTCCATGATACCAGTATACTTTCCACAGTTCTTGGTTGCAATGTCGTCAGTGGATGTCAAGGAACATATACTGAAAATTTGAAGGAATTCTGATGTTTGAGTGCTGAGATTCAAGCGAATTTATAACGGGCACCGCAATATGGCCAGCGAACCTCCCGTCCCCCCTTAATATTATGTATAATTATTATAATATAAGGCCAAACTAAAGAAGGTGTGTGGTTCGACTAACATGGACATTTTTTTACGGGCGGGCGGGCGGATTTTTTTTTTTTTAATATTTTTTAGTACATGTAAATACACTGTATACCAGGGAGTCGTATTTTACGACTCCCTGGTTTGGCCTAACCAGTTGATTATGGGAAATATAAACCTGTGTACAAACCGAGGCGAAGCCGAGGTTTGTATATTGGTTTATATTTCCCATATAATCAACTGAGTAGGTTATAATTATGCTTATACTGAGCTGATATACAGCATGTATATGTCAAACTTTTTTTACGTTCTGAGGGGAGGGAGGGCCAGGGGTTGGGTCTAAACTAAAATAATTCGTTTGGTGAAAAACGTTCGATAATTACGGATGGCCCCTAACTTGGGCCTAAGACAATAAAAATTTAAAATAATGTTTTTCGTGGTTCTCAAAACATTCACAATAATTATTTATTGTGCCACCGAGAAGTGAGATCATGCACTGCGCTGGCACTCGCTATCGATCTCAGCTTGCGCTTACGACAGGAGTGCTCCACAGGCACATGCACAGGTACCTCGATCTTCGCTCGTCGCGGCCCTTCTCCAGAGTGCCGCAGCGCAGGGACGTCATTGCATGGCACAATACTTTTATTGAGCTTTCTTTACAGGAGTACTGATCCATGGCGGAACAACAGGGCGGCAGCAGCAGCAGCTGCTACGATGTGGCCGTCATCGGTGCGGGTATCGAGGGCAGCGCTACCGCCTGGTACTTGAGTAAACACTGTGGCCAGAATGTCGCCCTGCTCGATCAGGTAGGCGAAAAATTCTGAAAAAAAACCAAACAAGAACACTGATAACGTTAGCACATGTCCACTATCATGGATCTGTCGAGTTGGATGTCAATGTCAGGAGGGATAAGAAAGTGTGGAAAAAAGAGAATATGAGTTGACACTGGCGAACAAGTTGCTGGCGACAGCATTAGCGCATAATCTGTGTGTGTGTGTGTGTGTGTGTGTGTGTGCGTGTGTGTGTGTTTGTGGTGTGTATATAATTATGTTTGTGTGTGCTTGCGCATGTGCAAACATGTGTCCGTGTGTGTGTGTGTGTGTGCGCACACGCGCATGTGTGTATGTATGTGCGCATGCATGCGTGTGTGTGTGTGTGTGTGTATGCACGCACGCACGCGTGTGTGTGCGTCTGTGTCATATGCGCATACCGTTGTCGCCGGGTGTCCGCGTGTTCTTGTGTGCAGTTTTCACTGAATCACACACGCGGCAGCTCTCACGGCCCGACCAGGATAACACGTTACCTATACCCGCAGAAGTTCTACGTCGACATGATGCTGACGGCGTATCCAATGTGGGATGAGTTGGCACAGGACTCGTCACGCACCCTCGTACGGTAAGGCTATGCCGCAAAAGCCATATTATTATATATATAACGAAGTGCTTATTCTAACAAATTAACGAGGAGAAATCTGTCGTTAAAATAGAAAACGTTAGACAGAAATCTATACATATTGTTGCTATCGAGCGTTGAGAATGAGTGAGAATCGTTACCTTTGATACACGTAAACTGGTCAATTTTAGGAAATCGTTTACCAGAGGTCTAGCCAGGATTTTATGCCAGCCGGCCAACACGTTCTAGTTAAAATGCATCGTTCTGGGGGCTGCGCCCCCAGACCCCGCCATCAGTCATGTATCTACACAGACACACACACACACACACACACACACACACACACACACACACACACACACACACACACACACACACACACACACACACACACACCACTACAAATCTTTCATTGCAGCTTGCATCTCCTTTCGCTTCGTCCAATTATGGGCATTCATGAGGCAGTTGTGAACGTGAATGTGATTATAGGTAAATTAACAAAATATGAAAAAGGAAGCAAACAGCTACATGAGCATGGATCATGTGTTCACCAAGGTCATGTATGCATGCAGTGTACATAATCATTGGTCATCTGACAAGACCAAGCCTAGCCACAGCCATGTACACCACCAGAAGCAGCGAACCATGACCCAACCTGTTACATTTTACTGACGTACTCAAGTGCATACTCAAGTGCATTTGAGCTTGAGTGAAGAGCACTGAGCCTGAGTAGCCAGTGCTACGTACTGTACTGTACTGTACATAGTACTACATACCTACACCTAGTATATGGGGCACTACAGTCTACATGGGGGTGACTGCAGCCGGCCAAAATTACCCTTGGAGCTGTCTCAGCTGGCAGGTCCTGAGCCGGCTTTGGCTAGATCAACGTAATATGCGCCTCGTTAGAATAATGGCTTTTACAGTAGTGCATCTTGTTCAGCTACAATTTCAATTTTGAAAGTCACCTACTGTAAGTCTACAAATGTTCGGCCCGTTCAAACTTTCGGCCTACCAGGGCTAGAACCCGTTTTGGCCGCATCACATTTTCGGCCTGTACTGCTGCCGCCTGTATATACGCTTTCACACTGAACCTTGCAAAACAAAATTCCGGTCGCAACAAATTTCCGGCCAAATATGACCAGGCCGAAAATAAATATGCGCTGAATATTTCAAAGGTTGACTTACAGTTCTAAGTCGCATCTCCAGTTTCAGGTCTGAGCCAGATTGTTTCAATATGTTCACGTATTAGGAAGTCACTCTCAATAATTATTGTAAGTCGCACCTGCACCCCGCTCTTTGTCCTTGAAGTTAGTTGAGTGTGAACAGGTCCGACTTATGTTCGGGGAAACACGATAACTAATTCTGGCTCTTTTCATAGGTAGTTCTGAATGGCATTATGGTAATTTAAAAAAAGCAAATTATCGCCTCTGCTCCCGAGTGACTTCCCGGCGGCCGGTGACATCTGAAAAATCCAGCGATAGTGCATAGCATAAATTATGATGGCCCTAGTGAATGGTAGCCGATTCTGTATGTCACACGCTGGTGTTACCTTTCTGTGTCCGCAGTGTCCCACTTCCCCTTTACCCTCATCCCTGCAATGATGCAGTGCGTACAAGCAGGATTCTAGCAGCTTTCTCCTGTAGCACTACTGCAGGTAACCTGTAATCACTATGCCCCGTCGCGCCATGTACCTGCATAAACCGTGATTTCAATTGCGACAGCATGTTACAAGGCGAGGACGCCCAGTGCTCCTGAGTACGACCATAACCCGGTTGGCCGAGTCCCGGTCTTGCGACCATCTGGACCGTATAGAGAAAACCCCGGTTCGGATTGTTACGGAATCTCAGCCATTCCGTTCCCCGGGACGCAGGACACAAAGGACAAGACTGGTTTGTTTTACATAATATATTTGAACATTACGGAAAGGTAGACTACTCTGACAGAGACGAACAAGAAGACTGACAAAAGGACTCTCGACTACAAAATCGCGCATGCTCATATCACACATGCACGCGACTAGACGAGACAGTTTGGGGAATGCCATCACACAGGAAAACAACACATCATTTCACAACACCTGCCCCCTTGATGACATTCCACAAAATAATAAACCGACACCACGTTCCACATGCACAACAACAAAAGGAACCACAGCAGAACAGAAAAACGAAAACTTTAGAGCCGACGCTCTAAAATAATATCCGGGCCACGAAACAGGGCCAAACAAAAACCTAGAGCCGACGCTCTACAACCAGGCCACGCCACACAAGCCACACAAGGCCAACAGCCACACAAGGCCAACAAAATAATAACATGCGCACAGCCGCACCAAATAAATCTACAACAAAAACAATGGAGAACAACAGAACGAATAGAAGAGCAACAGACCGACAACAACCAAACTGAAACAACACAGCAACAAGCAACGAACTGAACAGAGAGAGAACAACACAGCGAGCAAGACAACAAGACGAACAACAAGGACGACACACAGTCGGTGACGCCAGACTCGTCCACTGTCCTCTGGCGAGCCACGGCCACACGCTCCGTCGCGGTTCCTGCCGTCTCAGGCTCCAGTCCACAGTGACTGTTCTAGTCCATCACCTTCTCTGCCTCCTCTCCGCGTCGTCTTCCGCTTCCACCAGCTCTTCACCTCCTCCGCTCCCACGCTCTGTTTACTTCAAAGTAACAGTTACATAGTTGTTGACGACGACGAACAGACTCACTACAAACTAACTCATCCTCTGCGTCCCGGGTTTCGGCACCACGTTGTTACGGAATCTCAGCCATTCCGTTCCCCGGGACGCAGGACACAAAGGACAAGACTGGTTTGTTTTACATAATATATTTGAACATTACGGAAAGGTAGACTACTCTGACAGAGACGAACAAGAAGACTGACAAAAGGACTCTCGACTACAAAATCGCGCATGCTCATATCACACATGCACGCGACTAGACGAGACAGTTTGGGGAATGCCATCACACAGGAAAACAACACATCATTTCACAACAGGATCCTCTTTTTTCCGGGGGATAATAATACCATAAACCGTGATGTAATCCCGGAATTTCACTGTGACATCCACCCATGCAGCTGCAAAACTCTGAGTTTCATGCACTCTTGCTTTCCAGTCATCATGTGTTCCCATTGTTGTTGTCCCAGGAAAACAGGTGGTATGTCTATAATCAGGAATAACGACCCGGAGCTCCTTCAAATGAAGGACACCCTGCATCAGCTCAACATCAAACACTCTCTCCTTACCCCGGACGACATCAACCACCGCTACCCGGGTCTTCGGTATGGTCCCGGCTGGACGGGGGTGTTCGACCCCGAAACCGGGGTGCTTGCTGCAGACGAATGCAGGAGTGCGTTTCAGGTGAGGTTCTCGACTGGTTGGATGTTATTAATTTGTTATCTATTTCTGCACTTCGTAGCATGTCAAGACAGCAAATTGAATTGAGGAGAGGGTGAGACCAACCACGGATGTGTCGAGTGGTGTGTTATGGGCTTGTACAGATGCATAGAGACGGCACACATGGAATGGTCCATACAGTGGGTCCATTGTTAATAACCATAATTATACATATTTGATTTCCACTATAAATAAAGTATACAACAAGCGCCCATGTTCCTTCTGCTAGAGCCCTGAGGTTGCTATAGTAACCAGGCATACCTTGTACACGTAATTATGGTTCTCTCTATCTCAGAGCGAGTGCACCAAGCACGGTGGAGCGTTGCTTCCCAACAGCCGAGTACGTGGCATACGACCTGGCCATGATGCCGTGACACTAACGCTGGACGATGGCGGAACAGTGCAATGTCGTCGGCTGGTCATCACGGCGGGTAAAGTAGATAATACTGGTGCTGTGGGGCATTGTGCTATGAATGGATAACACTGATGCCATTGTGCATCAAGCTCGCTCATGCTGTTGCCTGTGGTCCTCATATACGTTAGTCAAATGAACTGTTTTCCTTCTGGCAATGAGATGTGTTTGTGAAAGTTGCTGTTCAGTTCCAGTTGCTGATGTGCGTGCACATGCTCCACGGCGTAGTCCCTGGGCGTATGGTCCATGAGGCTAGACCATTCTTTCCGAAAGATCTTGGCTGGTACTGATGACAAATCACGATGGATGAGTTTGACGCTTGGCTCGTTCTTTCACTGACCTGTTTTAATGCCCCCCCCCCCTCCCCCCAATCTCTCTCTCTCTCTCTCTCTCTCTCTCTCTCTTTGGCTGGTTGGCTGGACGGACAGTCCACATGTGTATGTTAGAAAAAGGCAGTCACCCTCACCCATATCAGTCTCCTTTGTTGTGTGTGTGTCTTGCCTTTCATGTAGGCCCGTGGAGTAAAAACATCTTGGCAGAATTGGGTGTTCAGCTGCCGTTGACGGTACGATTCGTTCCACTCCCGAACAAATCCTACCCCAGTCTACTGGCAATGAATGCTGAGTTGGGAGGACCCCCGAGAGAGTTGGAATGCTTAGTTTAGCAGTGATACCGTGTCCACTCACAGACAAATTCTTCTCCATTGCCTGGCAATGAATGCTGAGTTGGGAGGGCCAGAGAGCTGGGATGCTTATCAGTGTTTCCGTTTGCTACTGTCATTCTACAATGTCACACACTCCACTTCCACTTCTGAACAAGGGTGTGTTCGTTTCCCCGTTTATTCTGTGCTACTTCTGGTTCACTGACTATTCTGCATTCTTCTTTTGCCTGCCTGTGGGTGGGCTAGTACCATTACCCCACCCTCAATGCCCTCAATCCCGTACCTCGTCTCTCTCGTCTCCACACCATACACACACACACACACACACACACACACACACACACGCCCGCACACACACACACCCACATACATACACACCCGCACCCACCCACACACGCCCGCACACTTTCTCTTGCAGGTAGAGCGTATTAACGTGTGCTACTGGAGTGCCCGCAAGCCCGGTCTGTACAGTCGCAGCAGTGGTTTCCCCGTTTTCATCCATCACACGGGAAAGACTCACTACTACGGACTGCCAATCGACGAGTATCCCGGCTTGCTCAAGGTCAGTTTGCTGTGTACCATGAATTGGTTGGAATAGTATCTTATATCTACTGTTCCACAATATCCTTTTTACATTTCATTCACAGTGGGTCCAATGTTATTAGGCATTTTGCCTGTTTTGATTTCCACTATAAATAAAGTATACAACAACAACAACTCATTGCATTCCCAACTCATCACAACCACGCGCTCTTCAGCCGAACCATACAGACACCAGCAAGGACACTTCCGTTGAGAGATAATATTGCTCCACGCCTCTAGACAGCTGTTTCGCTCCCTGTCGGAGCTCATCAGTAGAGGATAATAATGATGATAGTGGATGAATGAGCATTCTTATACACCAGAAATGGCGCAAATGCGCGCTTTCCACATATATCAATGGCATATGCAAGCTGCTAAAATGGTAAAGTGTGAGAACAGCGATAAATAATCATAGTACGCGCTCATTGGTGGAGAAACACACCACACAAGCGACGAAAACCTGACGCGGAATACTGATGCCAATGGAAAGTCTCGGCGGTGAGTCTCGCCTCGCCTGCATACATGGACATTGCAACATCATAATAATAAACAACATACATGTACTTTCCATTGGCATCAGTATTCCGCGTCAGGTTTTCGTCGCTTGTGTGGTGTGTTTCTCCACCAATGAGCGCGTACTATGATTATTTATCGCTGTTCTCACACTTTACCATTTTAGCAGCTTGCATATGCCATTGATATATGTGGAAAGCGCGCATTTGCGCCATTTCTGGTGTATAAGAATGCTCATTCATCCACTATCATCATTATTATCCTCTACTGATGAGCTCCGACAGGGAGCGAAACAGCTGTCTAGAGGCGTGGAGCAATATTATCTCTCAACGGAAGTGTCCTTGCTGGTGTCTGTATGGTTCGGCTGAAGAGCGCGTGGTTGTGATGAGTTGGGAATGCAATGAATTGAAAATATGGCCGAAAGCTCTGCCGCAATATTTAGTTCTGAAGTTTTAACAACAATAACAACAACAACAATACGCTTCAGTATTCACTAAGGGCTGTGGTTGATATGATGTTGTTGGAGTAGTACAGTAGTCTGCACGCTGTACACATCCCGTACGCGCCAGCTATCGTTATGCACGCACGCACACGCACCTGTTATGTGCTTCTTCATACGCTGCTGTGGATATGGGAATAAGGGGTTCGTCTTGACAACACAACAGATGTGAGGTGGGTTTGCTGTGTACCGCACTCCAGTACGCAACGGTAGTACACGCCACGATGCGCTAACATGCACACTACGCGCAAGCGTGCATAAAAAAGGAGGAGCACCCGAGGTGTTCTAGCGATTTACGAAAGAACTCCCGGACCCGATGAACTGGAGTCTCACAGTCGAGCAAGAGCGGGCTTATTATTCGGAATTCTGAGTTTCCGCGATAAAACGATTATCACACGAAAAATGATAGTGACCAAACCGGGGCCCCACTTCTATCTAGTGTTACATTTATAATTAGCTCAGACCTTGATTTTGTGTTGTCTCCACGTCTTCATCTCCATTTTCCCTATTAGTTGTGTCCGCATCATGGCAAGCCTATTTCGTCGCCTGATCATCGTGACACATCCCGGGACCTCACTGGTGTAGACGGTGTGTCTGAGTTCGTCAAGGAGCACTGTCCGCATTTGGAGGCGAAGCCGTCTATTCTGGAGACGTGCGTGTACACGGTACGGGATTCAAGATAGTGTGTGTGTGTGTGTGTGTGTGTGTGTGTGTGTGTGTGTGTGTGTGTGTGTGTGTGTGTGTGTGTGTGTGTGTGTGTGTGCGTGCATGTGTGAACATGTGCTGCGGTGTGAAGTCGCAACTCCTGTTTTGAGTTGTTTTTCTTCTCTCTTTTTCTTTCCCTACTAGCTGCTGTTACACTCACTGATCCTTATGCACAGATATACAGCATTCCCTCACTAGGGGACCATTGTTATTAGGCTAGGGCCTGTTTTGGACTTCCCACTCTAAATAAACAACAAACAATACACGCCTAACCAGTTTGCCTGTATGTACGTCTGTGTACTCCTACATGTGTGTGTGTGCTTGGTTAGGTAACGCCAGACAAACATCCCGTCCTGGACCGACATCCCGTCTGGAAGAACATTGCCTTTGGCGCCGGCTTTAGTGGTGAGCAACTCTCCTCTCATGCAGTGAATTGTTCGCTCTCCAGTTCGTATGGTTTCAGAATGCTTACGCCATTTTCTTGAATGCTAGGAAAAAATGACACGGGTTCGCGTACAGGGCAGGTCAAGAACCGCCTTTCTGCTTCCGTGGGACACCACCACCCCATGATCAGGCACCAGATACGGCTCCTAAACAGTGGGGGAGGATAGATCAGGGGCCAGAGGCCAAAGGCCGAAATCCCTTTTGTGGCATCCATGTTTTACGCTAGGGAAAGAACTTTGTAATTTCATACGGAAGAAAAGAAAGTTGTTCGCACACTTCTATTCCACATACCGGTAGCTTTTTGGCATAGTTCAGATGCAAAAATGCAACAAGCGGCAAATTTAGGAAATCGAGACTTTTGCAACAGTGCCATCAACAAGTCAGGGAGCACCATCATACGATGGTTCACATTCGAATTCTGACCAGAATCACTTCAAAACACCTACCGAATATTGATTTTAGATACAAGTCGCTTGTAACTTGAATAATCCCTGGAGCTCATTGTCAACGGACAGAAGCGGAGAGAGAAACTGCATTTATCATCTCTTTTTATCATCTCTTTTTGACTATGCAGGCAGGCATAGTGGGATGGTCTAAGACCATGATTGAGAAACAGAGGGTACCAGGTTCAAGTCCTGCTTGGAAGCGGAAGGATTTTTTCCAGCCGTGCTGCGACCCACAGTTAATAGACCCTTTGCACAATAAGCGAGAGGGGTCGAGACGGGGCATGCTGTGCACGCGCTGCACACTTGGCATGCAACAAGCATGCATGGTTTGCTGCAGGACGTGATCAAGTTTCCTGTGACAGGCTGTGTTTTCACGGTCCCGACGCGATGTTCATGTATGTACTCCCCAGCCTTTTTTCATTTGAAGTTTTTTAGTTTTGAAGGAAGAAGTTTCGAAATGCTTTCCAAGGACCACTGCTGGGTTCTTGTTTGCACCAACTGTCATCCCTAACGTTAGTCTAAGGAACCCACTTGTCTTTCCATGCGTTTCCTGGTGATGCTGGCATTCCACACTCTGGAATCCTGGCTATCTGGCGAGAAGTGGGCCGCAGTGCATGCGATATCGTTCACAGTGTTTTGCTCGGAACACTTTGTCCATGACGACTTTCATCCTTGCTTTTGCTAAGATAATGAACGCCCTGCCAAGAGACTCTGGAGCTTGAGAAAAAGGCATGACGCATCCCTGTCTTCGCTATTGGAAGATCGACTGCTTGCTGGCGCTGCTCGAGCTGCTGATGTTGAAGTGGAGAGAGACGCAGCCTCATCGCTCAGGTGTGCGGAGAAAGTCATCTGAGTTCGAGCTGTGGCTGCGTGCACGATATGACCGACTTTCACATTATGCACATAGCCACCAAAGTAAAACTCGTGGACACTATCCACGGGCTTGTTCACTAGTACTACTCCATCAGCTCCCTCTTCACTGTCGTCGGCGACTTGCCCCTGCGTTGGAGACGAGCACGCATGGTGTGGCCCGCACTCACTCTGGGAAACAGAGGTTCATCACTCATCCACTGGGAGTCGGACGCATGAAATGTTGGGCATGACGAAGGTACACTCGAGGAAGTGGTGCCCTTCTTAGTTCTAGGAGCATCAGGGTTCTGCATAGAGAAGTGTTCTCTACATCGACAGAGGAGAGAAGGTAGAGAAACGAAAAATATTTCAATCTACAGTAATCCGAAATATCCACTGTGTGCGGAAAACTTACCGCTCCAACGACTCCTTCTTTTTCCAGACAGATACGCACCCTCATTCAGCAGAAAACTGTTCAGTTCCTTCACAGACCATTCTTCATTTGACAGTTCGTCCACGGGTTCCACAGCCATCGATGGCAAACCACTCGACACTCTCTCCTCCATCTCCAAAACGGAAAAATACAGTGTTTCACCATGCTCAACAACTGATACTCTGCACAAAAATCGAAGAGGATGCCCCGTCTCGGATCACGTGACCGTTATTGTGCAAAGGGTCTATTGGGAACTCGTGGCCTGGCACGAGGGAAACATGGATGCAGTGAATGGGATTTCGGTCTTTGACCACTTTGTGGTGGGTCTGATCTACTCACCTCCCACCGTTTAGGAGCTGCATCTGAGGGTGGTGGCGTTCCTGCGGATGCGGAAAACTGGGCCTTTGGCCGAGTCTCACGCGAACCGTGAATTTTTTTTTTTTTTGACAAGGAGTTTCCACTTTACATGCAATGAACTGTGCCGACACCCACGGTGAACTGGGTACTCACTTGCTCGGTGTGATGGTAACAAGGATGCGGTTTATGGGGTTATTAGGCCTTTACACGCCCGCTTGGTGAGAGACGTATCCCCTCTCCCCTGACTCACTTGTGATGTCTGCATTCGACACTCAGTGAGGATATATGGGCGAAGTGATGGCCCGCCGATGTGAATGTATTTGCTTGATGTGTTCCTCAACACGTCAAGTGATGCGGCCTCGAATCCAGCTAACTTATCTTTTTTCTCAACTGTGTGTGCTTGCGTGCATTCGTGTGCGTGCGTGCATGCGTGTGTGTGTCTGTGTGTGTGTGTGTGTGCGTGTGTGTGTGTGTGTGTGTGTGTGTGTGTGTGTGTGTGTGTGTGTGTGTGTGTGTGTGTGTGTGTGTGTACATGTATATCCACATGTGCATACAGGTCATGGTTTCAAGTTGGCACCGGTCGTCGGTCAGATCCTATCCCAGCTCGTTCTGAACAGGCCCAGCAAGTACGAGCTAGCACCGTTCAGAGCCGACCGCTTCACCGCCCGCCACTATCAGCCTGAACAGCAGGCAAAGCTATAGACACGGTCACACGGTGCCTTTAGTACATGGCTGCATGTAGGCCAGTGCTGCTTCAAGCCAGGAGTAGTAAAATGCCAGTATTTTACTACTCCCTGCATGCAAGCCACCACTGGCATCAGTGGCGCTTACAAGCAGAGAGTAGTAACATGTCGGTATTTTACTACTCCCCGCTTGTAAGCCCCTGCAGTGGAATGCCATGGCAGTCTGTCATTTTTGAAGAGTCTTCCCAAAACGCGATGGAAACAAAAGTGTGCGGCATAGAATTATTCTAAATTTCGAATCGTGAGTTATTTTCTTACTTGAAATTTGCAAGGACATTGTTGTGGACTTCTCTATGTTCATGTCCATTGTGCAATGTGACTTTGCTCGAGTTCTTTCTTCGGTGGGGTATTCGCTGCCATATTGGTGCCTAGGTGGGCGAGTGGATTGCATGGCCAAAGCTGCACGACCGCGATGCCGCTCGCCTCAGTTTCCGTCCGTGGACGACTCACTTCGTGCACTCTACACTATTGTGAATGCACAGTGGCTCTTCTGACATTCTTTTACATTTTCATCTTTTATTTTTTTACTTTTATCAGTAAGTACTCAGATGGTGAGCCAAGGAAAATAATAAATTGTGCCCCACCGTTTTCCTTTTTATCAGTGAATAATCTGAGTATTTCTATTCACTGGTTTGAGGGAAAGACGCCAAAGAATATCTTTGTCTTCATTTTTTCTTCCGAAGTACTTCTTTCGCTTTGTCTATTTACACATTGTACCCATATGAACTTATCAATATGGTTATTTTTACAAGTACCAAATTTCATGCCATTTACTTCAGTACTAAAAAGCCCTGAAAAAAACCCAAAGAACTAGCAGTACATAAAATCATACGGTGTACACCGGTAGCACAGTCATGCTTTTCTTTACATGTACAGTAAAACTGTCCAGGTCAGGACGTCCCTAGCCTGGCCACGTCTATCTACCGGTCACCTTTCTGACCCATCTAGAATCAGAAAAAGGCTTTTCAGCGACAAATGCCCCCCCCCCCCCCCCCCCCCCGACAGTCATGTTGACAGGCATAAACATCTTTTCTTGCATGCAGTATGTATGTACATGTAAGGTCTGAGTTACGGGCAATTCCTAGGTACGGGCAGTACCCAACCTGCCCGGATCTGGGCAGTTTTACTCAGGGAGTAGTGTTGTACTACTCCCTGGTTTTCCTGTACTGTGCAGTCTTTCGGTGAAGGTCAGTCACTGTGACCTCACATGCAGCAAAGGCCCTGTAAGGCTGTAGGTACAGTCACTGCTACTGCTCCATTCAATCCACACACACGCGCGCACACACACACACACACACACACACACACATACACACACACATGCATACACTTGTACTTGCTCACTGCCAAAAACTGGTCACATGGGTCTCCCCGGGAGAGGGGAGAAAGATTCGAAAGGAATATTATTGGAAAGAAATTGGCTATTGAACTGCCCAACAGTCGGCACCACTGAAGTCCTCAAACTCTGGTTGGACTTGGACATGATTCCACTTGCGGGTTCAACATGCAAAACCCGGCAAGTGGGTGAGGACCCGGTACAGAAAAAGGATTGACGGCATCAGGATATCCGTCTCGGGTTCCAACTGCAGTTACCCCTGCCCCCAGTGAAGGTAATAAAAATATTACTTGCAACTAGTGTGGGTGGCTAAATCAGAGAGTGGATCCGATAACTAAATGTATAAGCTTCACGAGCACCATTGATTACACAAGACGCACACACACATGCGCACGTACCCGTCATCGTGCCCTGCAGTACATCATCGCGTGCAACATTCACGCTGACGTCGTATTTCATTCTCTGTGCGAATAATTCTTGCGCAAAATTCTAACAAGGAACTGTGCCCAGGAAAAAAGACGACCAAAATAACTGTTAGTACACACTGCATGAAGACAGCAGTGTTGATCTCAGAGAGACAAAGCAGAGAGAACGCATACAAGAAGAAGGAAGTCAGCTGAACAATAATTGTGAAAAAAGGTTACAGACCTGCTGAACCATGAGACAAAGGCCCCTAGGCTAAGAAATGTTGCCGGTACACTGGAATAATGAAGAAAATAGAGTGTAACCCGATCTGCACGAATGAATGATGAAACTCTGTGTGTTTGTGTGTGTGTGTGAGTGTGTGTGTGTGTGTGTGTGTGTGTGTGTGCGCGTGTGTTCACGGACGTGCATGCGTGTGGTGTTCGTCGTGTTGCACACCGTGGCGCAATCCATAGAAACAAGGACATTGCAGTCAGGTTCAGTAAACGTTTACTTCGCATGCTCATTGGGAATTCCCCTTCGCGTAGCAATACTAATACAAACATATCGTCTTGTTCCATTGCGTGAAATCATGATGATCAAATGCTGAGAGAATCATAAGCAGGCAGGTGTGAAATTGCAGGTCAACTGCCAACAAACAAATGGGCATCGTCCGTCAAGGGCAAATCTGGGAAAACAAATCTACTTCGAGCACAGCACAAGACTCAAGTATCGCTGCCGATGCAGACCAAAACAACCCTAGTCAAGAAAGCGTGGACCGTGTGGACCACAAGATTAACTGACCTGCACCAGGTAACATTACACTGGAAGTGTGGTCACCAGCACGGCAGCTATGCTAGCAAGGCAATACGTGAAAACAGGCTGGCATGGGAAAGGCAGCAGGGTTGCAGCGGATCCAACGTATCCATGGCACTCAACCCTTTTGGCACAAAGCGTCCACATTTCACCTTATAAGAGAAGCGTAGCGCGTCGCTGCAGGTCATCGTGAGCGGTCTGCTCCAGCGCAAACGCCTTGGTGGTGGGCTCTATGCCCTGCCAGGACATTGCGCCCGGTCGGGGACGCTGCTGGAAGTACGTCTCACGACCAAACGTGCGTCGGCCGTACACACTGCCCTGATTGCTCCTGCAGTCAGGGGGGGGGGGGGGGGGGAGAGAGAGAGAGAGAGAGAGAGAGAGAGAGAGAGAGAGAGAGAGAGAGAGAGAGAGAGAGAGAGAGAGAGAGAGAGAGAGAGAGAGAGAGAGAGAGAAAGGAGGAATTCATCATAAAAAGTCCCAGTGAAAGACTGTCCTCAGTGCAAATTTACACTACGGGACAGAGTGCCAAAACAATTGCCATAGAAATTCTTGGCGGGGGTGCTCACGAGACGTTACTGCCAGTAAAAGCAGCTCCTTCCATCATGCACCCTCATCGCTTCAGGTCTGGCGAAGTTCCAGACCACTTCTGGTGATCAGTTTGTCCAGTATATCATATCCGGGACAACGCCAGTATTGGTTTCTAGTGCAAAAGCAATCACTGGGCTCTGCTGCTCCCTCAAATCGATGATTTGAGTGCCCTTATGCGGAACATCGCGAGCAGGAGCAGTGGGCAGCCAAAGCAGTACGTCTTGGGCTCGCTGGCGAGTGGAGCAAACGGTGTGCAGCTGGACTTTGATGAGGGGAATATGAGTGCGGCATACAGTACGCTGAGGAAGACTGAGTGCCGCAGTGTACAGGGGTGAATTTACTGCTGTTTTTTTTGCATAGCAGCGACAAATTTAAGAAATTTAGATTTTCAGCTCAGTGTAATCAAAAGGTCTAGAAGTACCTTCGGGCAAAACGTCACATTTAAAATCTGATTAGAACTACTTCGAAAATGGTCCCCCCCCCCCCCCCCCCCCTCCCCCCCACACACCACCACCACCACCACCATCACACATGAAAAAGAAGAGTATGTGTAGCAGTTCCTTACTTGAGCGTAACATCGGATATGGTGCTCGACATAGCAAACATGTCATGCATGGCGTCTGCAGAGCGGTGCAAGCATTCCGCCAGCTCTGCGCGACTGTCTCGCTCCGTGCTCGTTGGCAGATTGACAGCTAACAGTTAATCAAACAGACGGACAACAGTGCAGAAAAGAGGAAGACAAGTTTTCAAAAAAGCACACATGGCGTATAGTTGTAGACGTGTTTTCACGGTGACAGCGTGAGCAAGGCGAGCACGCACTGTACGGGAAACAGTTGTAGACGTGTTTTCACGGTGACAGCGTGAGCAAGGCGAGCACGCACTGTACGGGAAACAGTTGTAGACGTGTTTTCACGGTGACAGCGTGAGCAAGGCGAGCACGCACTGTACGGGAAACAGTTGTAGACGCGTAGACCAGTATGTAGAGTAACCCTGCCCTAACCGGACAGCCCTTGCCCTTGGTGCAGCGCAAACTGTCCTGATATGACAGGATTCCGCTTGGTCCAGGGATAAGGATGCATGCTCGATCCATAGCACTTTGGTTTTTCGGTCAACACAGGATTCCGCTTGGTACAGGGTCCAGCGAACAAAGGCTCTACGACGACAGAGAAATCTGACAGCCTGGTCATTACATTTAAAGCCCGTCTCCCAAATTCTGGTCAAGCTGCAATTGTTCAGAGCAGGTATTGAGCAAAACAGCACCTGGATCTTTGAGAGTGGTGACATTCCTACAAAATGCGGAAAATTCAGTTAGACTCATCTGGTGTGACTGATCTAGGAGCTGCATCTGCGCCTAGATCCTTGAGGGTGGTGGGGTTCCTACGGATGCGGGGAATTCAGTCTTACCGAGTCTCACCGGAACCATGATTTTTTGGGGTCTAATGCAAACTGTACACTCAATTATTATTTTTCATAAGCGCCACAAAAAGACATGCTACCAGTCTGCCATAATTCTTACAAGTCAGCGTATCGTTGAAGGAATCCCACGTCAAGCTGCTGAAATCCGCTGATGATATCTGTGAATGCACACACACACACACACACACACACACACACACACACACACACACACGGGCGCGCCCGCAGAAAGACGATTTAGTGCACTCGGGAGTGGGCGTCCACGACTACTAGGGTATGAAGTGCTTGTACAAAACTTGTGTTAATACGGGTTGGAGGCCGGTCATTGGTGCAAAGCAAGGCCGTGCATGTGTAGTTTGTTGCGACTTTCAGCAGTAGCATAAATGAACTGAGCTTCCTTCCTGGCACAACTTACTGCAAAGTCGTCGTCCAGAGCGTGCTTCAAGTTGACCTCCAGGTCACCAAGTTGCGACAGGGAGTGTTTGAACTGGTGCAAAAAAAACAGAAACAAAGCAAACAAAACCATCTCATGTGAGAAATGATCGACAAACAGTGGGGTCCTATACGATTGCTTTGCAAGGGATCCCTAAGAAGGTGCTCCCCATGTACATACCCCTACCCCGCCCAAGGTGATTCAACTGGAGCAGACACTGGACAAGCCCAATGGGCATCGTCAAATAAGGAAAGTACGTATGAGTAATGCAAGTGAGTACGTTGGGATCAGCAATGCACTGTTCAACGCTGCAAACAACCGTGTCCAGGGTGGCTGTGTGCGGTGTTGGTGGTTCTGTACAAACGATGTCATTGAACAATCAGCTTATTGGACAAGGACCAGAACAAGGCTACTCACCAATGACATAATGGTGACATCATCGTCTTGCAGTGATGACTCGGCCACGAGTACCATCGTGGTGGCGGAGTGCGACTGGACGTAGAGGTTGAGTCGCTTGAGCCCCTCCACCTGAACGCGGTGCAGACACACAGAGCATGATCATTGGCTTCTACAGTGCTGCTCAATGAAATCCAAGTCGCTTCGCTCAAGTACGCGCCGGGCGTTGCGCAGCCCTCGGCCTGCAAACACCGGGCTGCGAAATGGTGCAAGGCGCAAACTTGAGTGACGCGACTGGATTTCATTGATCAGCACTGTACATGTACACCCAATATAGTGAATATACAATGCTGCTCAATGAAATCCAGTCCAGTCACTCAAGTACACGCCGGGCGTTGCGCAGGCCTAGACCTGCAAACACTGGGATTCGAAATGGTGCAAGGCGCAAACTTGAGACTTGAGTGCCGCGACTGGATTTCATTGAGCGGGACTGTATTATACAACACATTTATCATCAACGACCACACCATAACTACGATCTCCAGTCGACCTCGACACGACGTTGCCACAGCACACCACCAGCAAAGCTACACACCCGCTGGTACTGATAGTTTTATACTCGAAGCAGCTGTATGAAGGAATTCAGGACCAGGGGATGGTTTGCTTTGCTGGTGGTGTGCCGTGGCAACGTGTCGAGGTCGGCTGGAGAGCTCAGTTGCGGTGGTGTAGTTGTTGAAAAATCTGTACAGGGCAGAATGCTGCTGCTTCCCCTTATCGACATGTCTCGAAAGCCATTACGAAGCAGGTTGCAGGTTTGAAGCTCCGTGCTTTCCCCTGATTTTCAGGCTGTAGGGTAGTCAGGTAGTGAAGCAATTAGTAGTACAATGTAGTTGTATCAATCCTGATTATGGCCCAGGGCCAAAATATTGATGGAGAATTTATTCGTCCCTCCCTCAAACCAGTGAATAATTTAATATATATATATATTTTTTAAATTGCAGTTCAGAGACAGTATATGTGCGTGTTTTGAGAAATCTTTTAAAACGTAGTAGAAGTCTAGGAATAGCAGTGTTGTGTGGCAGGCATGTAGGTGGTGCGTCGCCATGGGCGCACCGGCGGATAGTACCACCTCAGCCTTTATCGGCGAGGCCCGGATGAAGTTCTTGTGCTCTCTTCCTGAGATCGAGCGCTCGCTGCTAGGCGTTGTGAAGACGCTCGCTGCGCTGGTTCAGGAGTCCGAGGATAGAGAAACGAGGCTGAAACACAGGATCTACGAATTGTCCACGCAGGTGAAGGACCTGAAGGAAAATTCAGCACTTCGCAAGAACCACGCCGTTATGAGAGAAGGTGCTCGGGTGAGCAGGCCAGTGGGATGCGACACCAGCCACCTCCACAGACACCGGCTGTCGGCAAATCTTGTTCGCATGAAGGTCCTCGCCACTGGCCCTCCCGGACAGCAAGAGGCCAGACGGTGCAGAGAATGAGACAGCCTCGGGTGACAGCATGTCCAACACTGAAGAACAGGAAGCAACACAGTGTGCTGTGCAAGAGTCTACCTAATGCGAGTCTTTGTAACTAATGCATTTGGGCAGCTTAGCAAACTCGGCGACTTTCAGCATGCTCTGAACACACATAAGCCTGATGTAGCAATAGTAACAGAAACTTAGCTCGCTCCAGATAAGTGTACCGCCTCGGAGTCTACCATTCCAGGTTACGGAGAGCCCCTGCGGATGGACTGTACAGCTCAGGGTGGAGATGCTGCCATGGCATACGTTGCAAGTCTACTCTGACAGGTGCCCAGATCGATCTCCATGCCACTCCTGTAGACTCTAAGAACGCACTACTATGGTGCACAATCCAGTCCCAGTCCGGCAGCGATATCACCCTGGGAGCAGCTGTGTATCAATCCGGCTCGAGTGGCGACTCTGACGTCTCTCTACTGGGGTATCTAGACCACTGCCTGGATGCCGTTCCACCCTCCGCCCAAGTCATCCTGGCTGGAGACTTCAACGTCCACAACACCGAGTGGCTTGGCAGCACCAAGACTACCACTGCTGGGCAACGCTTCGAAGAAATATGTGCGACGCATGGACTGATTCAACGTGTAGATCAGCCGACAAGAGGAAAGAACACTCTTGAACTCATCCTGTCAAACTTCCCACACCCCGTCACAGTACAGGCATTTCCACCCCTGGGCAAGTCAGACCACTGTGTGATTCTTGCTGAGTTCAGCCAAAGTCAATCGCAGTCAATAACAGATACAGGATCACTGAAGAGAGCGTCTGCTCCGAACGGTGGAGCTCGCGCGTCCTGCTGACTGACTTGACACTTGACTTGACTGTCAGTCGGCAGGAAGCGCGAGCTCCGACGTTCGGCGCAGACACTTTCTTCAGTAATTACCGCCGATGTCGCAACATCTTTCTCACAGGATCAGGTCAGGGTAATGTCCATTGAAACACACATCTCCCATCATGATCACACACGTATTGAGGATGGTGTCAAATCCACCTAGCTGAGCGGCAAAATGCCTATTTATGGGTAAAGTGCGTCCAGAAACCCCATACAGGTCCTCCCTCGCTAGTAGAAAATCTCTGGGCCATCCAAAAAATAATCTATGACGAGACTTATCTTGTAAAAGGACTTTCAAGTTTCAACTAAAAATACAAGACGCACTTATTCGTACTTATATGGGTACCCTCAGTACAACATCAATTATCGATGCTTCAACTCGTGATAGGTTAATTGAAAATATCCAACATAGCTGTTCCTTGGATGCAAAAGATCGTCCATATCTACAAATACTTCGAAGTACATAGATAGAATACGTTGTGTATTTCTGCTTTATCCTATGTGTTTTGGCCTTGGGTGTGCACGGTCAGTATTATCTTATACTGAGGGCCTGGCACTCCAGGGACCTGGGCAAAGGGTCGTGATAACGAATTTGACGTACTAACAAATTATGTTGTAACCGGACCTGCAAACAGTGGTATAGACCACGTTTCGCCAGGGGATTTCAGATTTCTATTTACTAGCTGGGTTTGTGTAGTAACTGGACTCGTTATAATGAGGGAGACCCAGATAATTATGTTAACGTCAATTAAATTTAAAGATCTTCAAAATTTTGTGGGTTAGCGAGGTGAAATTCTAACGAATTTTGTCTCAATACTGGAACATGACTGCACATGTACAAATCGTTTAGTACATAGCGACTTCAAATGTTGAAGATTTTTTTAATTCGTTGAATCGTTAGAATTACATGTTCAAAGGAAAAGGAAATATAGATACGAGTTGAGAGTAACTCTCCATCACTGTAACCAGATACTATATACAGTCAGAAAGTGCAACAACTAGGCACAAAACTGACAGAGTACTGAGACATTCGACGTCCTGACACCTAGCTTCAACACATCTCCGTAGCGCTAACCGACAGCCTTCCAACTTAGAAGGTTCAAAGTTATGGAAAGACCAAAGAGGGGAAGGCAAGCGCAACGAAAATGAGCACAAGCTACAGTCCTGACGGAACAAAGAATGTTTCCATAACTTTGAACCTTCCAAGTTGGAAGGCTGTCGGTTAGCGCTACGGAGATGTGTTGAAGCTAGGTGTCAGGACGTCGAATGTCTCAGTACTCTGTCAGTTTTGTGCCTAGTTGTTGCACTTTCTGACTGTATATAGTATCTGGTTACAGTGATGGAGAGTTACTCTCAACTCGTATCTATATTTCCTTTTCCTTTCTACATTTATTATTGGCTCAACATCCGAGTTTCAAATTAAATGTTCGTTAAAATTACTGGTCCCACAGCATGTGACGTCAAGAGTACATAAACCAGAGTGTGCAACTGTGCATATCAGATCTGAAACAGCGCAGTTCGTGCACTACGTCACCCTGATGAGGTCAGCCAAGCCGCGACTTGCATACAGCTCAAACTTTCATGTTTCATAGCCCGGAAATCAGCCAAGTTTGCTTGATTTTAGACGTCCTGTTTCAGGATTTCGGTGTTTTTTTGTGACTGTGTATGCGTACATCCACCGACAAATAAAGTCACCAGGCTATCCGTACCAAAAAACCGAAATCAGGACAAACTCAGTGACCTGCACCACCGCGACTGGTTACGCAACTTTTCACCGTACCTGTGGCTTACCATGCCATCAGAAATGACGTACTGCACGAGTTAGGCCATGGTAAAAAATAAAGTTGATTCTCAGGTCATGAGCCTGTGAAAATCGGTGCGAGCGAGCGATTTTTTATTTTAATTCCCACAATTTTTTTATTTCCAAAGATAGGGTCACACATGTGTACGTCACAGGTTCATAATTAATTTATAATTATTTTATTATTCAGGCCAGGGAGTAGAAAAATACCGGTATTTTACTACTCCCGGATTCATGCCTTTCGCATTGACCATTTTCATGCACGCATATGCATGCATAGAAATAAAAAAAATCGTCGGTGCGCCACCAAAAATCGATGCGCGTGTACTTGAGAATCAAAGATATTTTTTACCATGGCCTTACGCTCCCACAGGAACATCCCAAGTTGCACACTCTGGTTTATGTACTCTTGGTGACGTGTATTGCATACCCTCTATAGAGCTACGAACTAACCTCGTCGATAGCGCCACCTGCCAAGCTTAGAACCACCGGCTCAGCAACGACTGAAGGATCGAGTCCGGGCACGCTTGAGCAAGTCACCGGCGTTCCTTTACCACCGCCAGTAGCGCCGACACTGCCCGACAGCGGGGTGGTACATCGGCTGTTAGTGTGGGAGAGGCCGGTCAGCGGGCTGGTTAGTCCCTGCGGCACCTCCTGGGTCTCCTTCTGCAAATATCCGGGGTAAGGCGATGCACATGCATACATATGCACGTACACATACACCAACACCAGCACACACGCCACGCATACACATATACGCACGGACGCACACACACACACACGCACGGACGCGCACACACACACACACACACACACACACGCGCGCGCAAAGAACGGTCAGTCGAAGAGCAAGCAGGCTAGGATATTATCAAGATATAGTAGTAAAAACATGCCTCAAACACACTTCTAGATCGTACGTAGACGAACATAAGAGCGGCCTAGGCTTCCATCACTCCGATAATTTTGATATGTCCGTTTAAAACGTAGGCGGAAATCTTGCCGTTTCCCCAAGGAATAAACAAGGTCTGTTCTGTGAGGGAATCACTAGATGCCCTAGACGGCAGAGCATAAGAAGCCCCTTGCTCTATTGCAAATTTGCAACTGTAGCTAAATGTACATGTGCACACGTGACAGCAGCCATTAGAGGATTTACCGTATTCTCCGGAGCAAAAGCTGCACCAGGCGCGTAGCACCGCCGTTGGCGGTGGTCTGGCCAGGGGGGTCGGGAGGGGGGATCTCCCCCCGGAATTTTTTTGAAATTAGCCTGCAAAATCCTGCATTCTGGGCACTTTTGGCATTGTTTTACTATGGTGGTCGTGGTCGGGCGAAAAAGTGGTCCGGCCAAAGCCGGACCGGCCGGAGCGGCTGCTACACCCCTGTGCACTGGAGTATAAGCTGCACCCAGATTGTTGGCACGAAATACTGCCATCAACCCTGTATTTCACGGTTCATTTGACTATCATAGTCTAAGCTGCACAGACTTTTTTGGGGTGAATTATGAGGGTCTCGAGTCCGGCTTATACTCCGGAAAATACGGCATCAAAGAACAAGCTGCAAGCTGGAAACCCCAGTCGAAGATCCGGGGAAGCGGACTTCAAAAGAGAAAGAAAAACAAGAAGAAAAGGGGAAGGAGCAGGTGTTCAACCGAAGCAAGACACCAGTACAGCACGGCATGCACTAACACTAGCACTAACCCCTGCAATACAGCACGGCATGCACTCACAAGGAGAAGAACAAGAACAAGGCAGTGTGAGTATGCGCACAGCTATCCATGCATTCCTACGGTGTACTATTTACGTGTATACAAATTACGTGTGATGAAGTAGCCATGCTACACTAGCATCAGCACTAACCCCTGCTATAGCTGACGGTCGGAAACCCAAGTGAGGGCTGATAGGACGCATGTGCTGGTATGTTCCACCCGGCTAGAAGAAAACAAAAAGCAGCACAACAGGTTTACAACAAACGAGTTCTTCCTCGTATCGATATGGAGTCAGAGAGGACATGTCGAAAGTGTGGTAAATGTTGACGCCTGCATGGGGCCCGTTTTGTGACCAAATAGTTTCTTGAGCTGCGATGCAATTTACTCTCACCATGTGACGAAAACGACATGGACACGGACTCATTCCCAAGGACATGACTTCGCAAAGCCATCCGTGTGACTACGACGACGTTTTGAGAAAAGCAGACGCCTGTGGAAGCTGATAGAAGACGGCGTTGATTCCTAAATTCAAATGAATTGGCGATCTTGAAATACTGAAATAATTCTCAACAAGAAATCTATCGATCGACGTGCTGGTGTATTCAACACGTAGCTACAGTGCAATGGCTTCTATTCACTCACACCATTTCAGTGTTGTAGGTATGTTCACATGGCGTGAGCCAGTCAGTTATCTACTAACGAGAGTACACTCACCAACCGAACAAGTTGGCAACACGGGTGTGTGAAACTTTGCAGCAGGGTATGCAGGAGTTGCACCATAGATGTGCTCCGGCACATGGTCACCACACCAGGAGATGTGCTCTGGCACATGGTCACCACACCAGGAGATGTGCTCTGGCACATGGTCACCACACCAGGAGATGTGCTCTGGCACATGGTCACCACACCAGGAGATGTGCTCTGGCACATGGTCACCACACCAGGAGATGTGCTCTGGCACATGGTCACCAGACCAGGAGATGTGCTCTGGCACATGGTCACCACACCAGGAGATGTGCTCTGGCACATGGTCACCACACCAGGAGATGTGCTCTGGCACATGGTCACCACACCAGGAGATGTACTCTGGCACATGGTCACCACACCAGGAGATGTGCTCTGGCACATGGTCACCACACCAGGAGATGTACTCTGGCACATGGTCACCACACCAGGAGATGTGCTGTGGCACATGGTCACCACACCACAGATGCGCGAGCTACACCCCTTTAACTTACCGACATTCTGCCGAGATCGGCGGTCAGGGTCCTGGGTGTCTGGCTGAGAGGGGGAGGGCGCTTGCCCCTACGCACTCGCTGGCCGGCCCCCGTAGCCAGCTGCAGCTCGGGATTGCTGCTGCTTGACTGCACTCGGCCCGGCCGAAAGACACTCTCCTCCTCCTCCTGCTGCTGTTGCTGCTGCGAGTCGGAGCTGCGGCGGGTGGAGCTGCACGAATGCTGCGTGGTACCGGGATAGGCAGCGTCTTCCTCTACGCTCTCCAGTGACTCGGTCTTATGGTAGGACTCTGCAAGTACATTGTACAACACAACATAGAGAGCGGCAGCTTAGGCTGTGATTGTTTGGTCGGAGCCAGATCCAGATCCGTCGGATCCACTGGATCTGCAGTGATTGATTGGTCGAATCCGGATCCAGATCCTTCGGATTTGGATCCGAGCAACCCTGCCCCTGGAGCATGGTTGACTGGATCCATCGGATCCAAATGTGACCTTTGTGCGTATATGGCGGGTAAAAATCATTTTTGTACTCATTGTTGTACGCACACAACGGCTCTCGTTGATTTTTCGTACGACGCGCGAGATCAGGACGACTGTCGCCCTCTGGGGTGACCTGTCAGCGCCATTTTTTACTTCGTCAACATGGCAACAGCCAAGGTCCAACAAAAGCGAACGGTTGGTTCTGAAGGATCCGACGGATCTCAGATCTGGACCTGGATCCGGATCCGACCAAACGATCATAGCCTAAGTGTCAAGCGCATGGACCTATGCATGCTGGAGAACAACGACTTAGAACAGAGAAAACAGGCATTCTGCTGTAAAAGTTGTTAAGGTCCAAAGTGGTTGGAGCTGCGTTAATGTGGTGTGCTGAGCGCCTAGCATAAGTGGTGTTATATTTCAAGATTACCAGAATTTGAGGTGGGCAGTTCAATACCCGACCGAGTCTTCTTTCCACGATTATTTCCTGACTCGCTCTCCCCAGGAGGGGGGGGGGGGTCCCACGTGACCAGTTTCCAACAGTGAGCAAGTACGAGTGCAACCAGGCATGATGCACACTTTTGTTTTGTTTTCAGAAAGGAGCAATAAGCTACGAGTTATGCCTGACAGTCCACCAAGGTAACAAGATTAATATACAGTCAGATAGTGTGAGAGCATGGCACAAAACTGACCGGGGTGTCGAGACATTCAATGACCTGACACATTTTTTCTTACAAGATACATAACTCCCCGGCAGGCACAATCATATCACTTACCCAAGAGTCGGCCACTGCTCGTGAGGACGCCTACTTCCATGTCCTCGGCCGTGCAACTACTGCCTGCACCTCCATCGACTACTGCTGCATCATCCAGGGCGGCTACGGGCAGGGCATCAGTGGTGGACGACGGCTGGCTGTTCATTGGCGTGGCATCATCACCACCACCACGACGACCGGGGAGATTGTGAACGATGCCGCCGCTCGGTGTACGCGTGACGTCTTTCGGAACACTCGCGGCGACATCGCCGTCGAGTGCACGGGATGAGCCATTGGCCACTGGTTGTGCCGCTGGCGGATCACCATCGCCTGGCTGCACGGAACTGCGCAGTGCGCTGGATGCTGACTCCGGGCTGCCGATGGGGGTGTGAGACGTTGAGACGTGAGCGCTCGCACTTCCAACTGCTGTCATATTGTTTGGGCTTGGAGACATTTCGCTCTCATCGCGACTGTTAGTCGACGTCACGTTGTCGCTCTTGTCCGAAGTTGCAGGTACCGATGCTGGCCTCCATCCGAGTGAGGTGAAGTCGACGGGCGGGTACTGAGGCACACTAGGCATCGAGGAATGAGACGACGAGAGGTCCACTGCCACCGGCGAATCTATCAATGCTTCTCTGCAAGGATGGAGGGAGAGACAAGAGAGAGATAGATAGAGATAGATAGATGGAGAGAGAGAGAGATAGAGAGAGAGATAGATAGATAGAGAGAGAGAGAGAGAGAGAGATCAATAAAGCTCAGGACGTTGAGATTGAGTAATGACATAGGGTGCTGCAAGTGCACACATACATGGCTCTGCATATTACTACAGTGAAACCTGTGACTAACGACCACCCCTTGGGGCAAGAGAAAGCGGTCTTTAGCGACAGGTGGTCCTTAGTTAGAGGTTTGCACTGCACAACCAGTCAACCATGCGTGTATATGAATGTGAGACTGTCCGTGCCTGGCGAAGTGGTCTTTAGTACCAGGTTGGTCACTAGTCACGGTGGTCTTTAGTTACAGGTTTTACTGTCAAAACCAGTATTCACGGTACTCTACACTTAACTGGTTTACCGTATATATACTCACAGCCAGCAGAGAAGGTCATACACATGTGTGCAGCTTGTCCACGAATACCGTATAAGGCAAGTATGCGTGACACCTTCTTACAACAAACCGCAAGGTCATAGAAGACGTGTGTGTGTGTGTGTGTGTGTGTGTGTGTGTGTGTGTGTGTGTGTGTGTGTGTGTGTGTGTGTGTGCGTGTGTGTGCGTAAGTCCGTGTGCATGTGAGCGGGCGTGTGTAGAAGTGTGAGATGCAATTCAGCGTGACTTATAACTCACATTAACACACTGCCTCTCTACTGCAAGAGAAGACAGAGTCAGCAAATTGCTATCTGCTGCAGTCTGTTTAGGCAGACTTGAAAATGGGGGAGAGACTATAATATTTAAGTACGTGTACAAACTAAATGTATGACAAGGACCTCCAGCAAAGAACACTAACAACCATGGCCTTGCTGTCAGGCTGGCAATAACAAACAAATATACAAACACACGAACACACAAACACACACATACATACACACACACACAGGCACATGTGCACGCACATACACATTCACGCACACAACCCCTCCCCCCCCCCCCCCCCCCCCCCCACAGACACACACAGACACACTCTCCATCTGCACATCGACAGCACAGCACAGCACAGCACAGCACAGCACAGCACACTATCTCTAACACAGGCTACCTGAGCGCGTTCTCTAATCCACGTCCCATTGTGCCATGACCGGGATGCCTCCTGAGATAACCCATGGTCGGAGAAACATCCTCCGGTATATAATGCCGTGGCGAGTTTGGACTTTGCTCACTTGAGGTTGGTCCCCGTCCTTCACTCATCCAGTTGGAAACCAAACGTGGTCTGCTGCCATTGCCGGCTAAGAACCAACGGCCAAGACAGAGGAAACCACAGGCAAGCTGAGATAAACGTCAGTCCACTCTTGTGAACTGCCATCGATAAGGCAAGCTGAATCGACATTTGTGTATACTTTATTCATGCAGTGTAAAACAGTGGTGACAACGTACAATACAACGATGAAAGAAGGAAGATTTTTTTTTTTTTTACTTGAAACCACGCACCCAATTCGTAAATAGCGAAGAGAACAAATAGGGTCTGCAAACTTGTCTTATTGTCCGTAAACTCCAATGCAGCCACTTACGCATGTATGAAACCTCACTGCTCAATACGGTCTCTTTACTGCGAATCAAATCACATCACCCCCCCCCCCCCCCCCACACACACAGCTCCTCACCAGCCGAGGACGCGGAGCGTGACAGCTGCCCGCTTGTCCACGGAGACGATGATCTAGAACTGAGCGGTGACGGCGGAGTCAAGCTCCGTGACTCAAGTCCAGACGAACGGCCAGCTACCACAACAATAACAATACAAACGGGAGCAAGGAAATGATGATCGGTATCAATAGAAAAGGACCAAAAGTTTACAAGTTATCCATTGTTCGTGTCCAACACTAACAAATATAACTAAGATACCCTCTCTTTTTTCTCACTTTTTCATTTTAATCCTTGGCTCTCAATCCGAGTGGTATCAACAGAATATAATTTTAACCCTTATCCGACCGACAAAGTGCACAAATTCTCAGCCCGAGCGAGACGCCGCGACCCATTTTGATGATAACTTATTTTCCCTTAGGTGAAATTGGCAATCTTGGGCTTTTTATAAAGCTTGAGCCATGAGGAGTTCTCTACAAAGAGTTTCTAGCCTTCGTTTGTACGAGGAACAAAAATTCTTCTCCAATACGTTTGAAGAGAAGTTCGGTTCTTCAACATGTGGACTATCTATAGTCTTAAATTTGTACTTTCAATCTTTCATGCTAATAAATTTTGAATGTAGAAGAACTTCTTTTGAGACCAAAATAGTGCAGATTTGATCAAAAATGAGCGAGTTACAGGTTGATAAAGTCATCGACGGATAGTCGTGGATTTTTGACTGGCTGGTCGGATAAGGGTTTAAATCGCTTACATTATAGATTTTCGCAGTTTTGTTGCCATTAGAAACATATGCAAAACATGGCGGCCGCATTTGATTAGTTTGCAAGAAAAGTGGTTGGGGTTTCAGGACTACAAGAAGTCGTCAGGAGTGGTCATGGAGAAGAGGAAACTGTCCTGTCGCTCCCAAGAAGCGTTCTAAAAGGAATTTTGGGCAGTCTACCGCTGCTACGGCTGTTCCAAACGGCGATTCAAAGTCTGAGTCAAGTAAGGCCGAAAGTGCCAGTGTCCGCTGCAGAGCGAAAGCCTGCTGTAGAATTTCCCAGATGGATTGCTGGCTATTCGTCATAGTCCTGTGCGAGGGACTCGTTGTTGTACTCAAACCCAGACAGTCGTGTCGACACCTGTTATTCAAGTGATTGAGAGGCGATTCTGAGAGCGCCGCTAGTGTTTCTGAGGCTGACAGTGACGAAGGCAGTTCTCCTCAAGACTCTGAGCTAGGCAGTGACGAAGGCAGTTCTCCTCAAGACTCTGAGCTAAGCAAAGACGAAGGCAGCTTTCCTCAATACTCTGAGCTAGGCAGTGACGAAGGCAGTTCTCTTCAAGACTCTGAGTTAGGCAGTGACGAAGGCAGTTCTCCTCAAGACTCTGAGCTAAGCAGTGACGAAGGCAGCTCTCCCCAAGATTCTGAGCTAGGCAGTAGCGATGGCAGTGATCAAGAGTGTGCTGGATATCGCCTTGTTGACATGGAGTGCCTGCAGACAAATTGTCTCAGACATTTGTGCTTGCAAAATTTGTAGAACTGGCAGTTTGATTATCAAGGAGACCGATCATGCTGGCTTTCATAGCTAGTTGCATATCTTTAGTTTGTAGCAATGCTGGCTGCGATGGTATGAACAAAGATCCACCTATACCCAGGTCCGAGCAGTATTCTTATGATTGTAATAGACGCAGTGTGCTTGCGACGAGGTCAATAGGAAAGGGTCAAAGGGGTCTGTGTAAATTCTGCGGTATCAGGAAACTGCCACCACCACCTGTATTAAAGTCAACTTTCCAGCTTCATCAGAACGCCTTGCAGGTCGCTCCAAATATGCATGCCTCTTTAGCAAGATAGAGAAGACTGAGCAAGGAAATCTTAACTCGACGAACCTAGACGGGCTGGCGAAGAAGAGGCTAAAGGAAAACCTGCCGGACGCTTTCACGAAATTCATGCCTACACGTGCACCGAATGCGATCATCCTGAGGTGTTCCACCTCTGCCAAGCATTCGTGAAGAAGTACACCAGTCTGGGTGATCTCAACGAGGCCTATTCGAAAGCGAGGGTGATGCCCTAAATGCACATACTTCGAAGTAGCCACATACAATGTGCCTAGAATGATTGCAGCCAACAACAGAATAGCCCGTTGTTGATAGCAGAGTGCAGCAAGCAGCCCGGGAGGTGCAGGCGTTGACCTTGAGCAAGCAGAAGAAAAGATGAGATCAAATTGCTGAAGTAACGTTTGACGGCACATGGATAAAGCGCGGCTTCGCATCTCTGCACGGTGTATTCACATGCATTGACTGGCAAGTTGGTCGTGTTCCGGATTTCCATATCAGAACAAAGTACTGTCATGGATGCAAGCAGTGGATGCGGAAGAGAGAGAGAGAGAGAGAGAGAGAGAGAGAGAGAGAGAGAGAGAGAGAGAGAGAGAGAGAGAGAGAGAGAGACAGAGAGAGAGAGAGAGACAGAGAGAGAGAGACAGAGAGAGAGAGAGAGAGAGCATGACAATATCACGGCTGCTGAATGCCAAGCATGGAAGGCTGACCACGCTAAAACCTGTAAAATCAATACGGATCGATCTGCTCCAGGCAGTGAGGCCGAGGCTGCTGTTCCTCTGTGACAGCGGTCCCAGTAGAATAGGGATCTTGAGTACCATAATTATATTGTATTTATCGGTGATGGTGACTCGAAAAGTTATTCTGCAGTCGTCGAATCTCAGTTGTATCGGCCGGGTTCCCCAGTGGAAAAAGGAAGAATTCGTTGGACATACGCAGAAGCGCATTTGTGTACAACCTGGCCTGAAGTATGTTCAATTTCTCAAATTCCGGTGTGTTGATTCATGAAACTCGGCGGTTGTCGATGTCATCCTCGACATTTGCACATTTTTAAAATTTTGTGGCTTGCGTCGCCTGAAGAAGAATCCGAACGGCCATACATTAGATGATGGAAGGCCAATCGGTGGCCAGGGGAGACTGAGTGACAAGAGTGTCGACATAGTGCAGGCCTATCACGGCAATGCCATCGGGGAGCACGAGAATAATTAGCATGGCATAGCGAGAGCAATTCGGGCCAGCCCCAGTTATTATGTCTCAAGTGATAATAATCAATTGCACATGTTCTGTCCAACTGGTCCTGAATTTTGGTGTGGCTGGCAGCTCGTTCGAGCTGGAAAGCGAGATTCTTAAGAGCATCGCAACATCACACCAGCTGCTGTGATGAAGGCAGTCAAACCGATCTACCCGCGGCTCAAGGAGAAACTGCGGTGGTCAATAGTATTGATGCTTAAGAGAAAGGACCAAAATGTCACGAGCTTGGTGGATAGCTAGTCATAACTCGTACATTATGGTCCTTTCTACTTCAGCAGTTTACCGTCTTTCCCCTCGCCCGCTACGACGCGATATTGGGCAAGCCCTGGTTGACTAGGAACAACCCACGAATCAATTTCCGGACCAACGACATAATCGTGGACGGGAATGGCCTGCCAAGTGCACCTTCTCAGGACAAGGACGGAGACTCGCAAATCGAAAACATGTTCATTTCTGGCTGTCAGGCTAGTCATGCGCTCAGAAATGGCGAACAAGGATTCTTAGCATGGGTCACAGCTGGGGACGACTCTGGTCTTGATCTACCTCTGAGTATCCCCAACTCTAACAATCCCGAAGTTGCTGACTTGCTTCGTTGTGAAATGTGGGAGCCGTTGATGCAATGCCCCAAGAACAGAGCCCCTTGCAGTCGTAATCTCGCTCAAATGCTGGAGTATTTACCTGTTCAGTCAATTTGAGCTCCTCACTGACAATATGGCAGTGGTTCACTTGAGAACCAAAACCCCACCTTACTAAGCGCGAGGCCAGGTGGGTGGAGTTTTGGGCAGATTATCATTATTCTGTTCACCACAAGCCAGGACGAGAGAACGTCGCAGAACCACTATCACGTCGCCAATGGGACGACTCCATTTCTAAGTTTTGCTACAGTCAGACCTCGCTTATCCGGTCCTCTTTTATCCGGATCGGATCCTTCGCCACCTGGCGGAAAATCGTTGGTTACCGATTTACAGCATATGTCATGCATACATACAGTACGTGTGTTCGATTATCCGGTTCCCTCGCCTATCCGGACATTTTAGTGGAAAAAAGGGATGTGTGCGGTTATGCGAGGTCTGACTGTACGTTGTATTGGTACGAGTCCACTACACAGCTGACATGGTGGTCTCCCACCTAATGCCACCCCACAGCCAGGGTTAATAGAGAAGACTGATGGTCACTTTTAAAGAACCCAGGGTTTTCTGTAACAAGGCCATGCCTGTTGGGACTCCCCTAGACAAATAATAAATACTACTACTAAGAGCTTCAGTGCATCTCATCGCATGGCTCGCCGGCCAGTGAAGACAATCCTACCACGGTACTGCAGTGCTGCTCAATGAAATCCAGTCGCGGCACTCAAGTTTGCGCCTTGCACCATTACGCAGCCCAGTGTCCGCAGGTGTCGGGCTGCGCAACGCCCGGCGCGTACTTGAGTGACGCGACTGGATTTCATTCAGCAACACTGTACAATGCATGGGTGCATTGCACACGTGCAGCCGGACTTAGGAGTAACAGAACTTATGCATGTGTGATGTTACTTGCACACCCGCACACACACATGCACATCATGTACCATGTACTGTATACGCCCGTCGCAAGAGAAGGACGCAAATCTGCAAATGCCCAGATCCACAGATTTTCTCTTTATAACAACGATAGTGGATCTGATTCTGATTGAAACAGATCAAGGCAAGCGCCAGACAACTGTCTAATCCACACAACTGGCGAAGCCATGTGAATCGACTTCCCCCCCCCAATGCATACCCAGGTGTGCATAGGTAACTGTCTTGGCGGTCCTATTTCGATGTACACACACGCACACACACACACACGCACACACACACACACGCACACACACACACACACACACACGCGCGCGCACACTCGCACCCCCCACCTCCACATAGCACGTGCTTCAACAGGTACCAATCTCGAATCAGGGAGCACATTTCAACAGAACACGTTTTACTCACAGGCAGTTAGTGGAATACTGGAGATAGAGGATGACTGCGACACAAACACATCACTGCTTTCACCACCCCCACCACCAGTGGACACTCCACTATGACAGGTAGAGCGGCTGCTGGCACTGGGCGTCGATGAACTGGCGCGCGACATGCAGGCCGCAGCGCCGAGCACGCCGAGCGACGCCTGGCACAGCAAGTCGTACTGCTCCGCCGTCACAAACACGTTGAGCAGGCGTACGCTGGACGGTATGCGGTCGCCTGTGTGCGCAGGCGTCAACAAGCAAACAAACACGACAAAACACACACACACCATGTACCATGAATCCACCCGTCGCAAGACACACATACCCATACACTCACGCATGCACGCGCGCGCACACACACACACGCACCTTGGACGCGCTGCCATATTCTGGCTACGCGGACCCCATGGGGGGGGGGGGGGGGGTTGAGCAGGTTCGGAACAGTAGGGGCGATGACGGGATAGGTCCTGTGGTCTACTGAAACGCCAACCGCAATTGCAACACACACACACGCACCCCCCCCCCCCCCCCCAACACACACACATGCCAACACACTGTACTGTACTGTACTTGCTCACTGCCATGAGCTGGCCACATGGGTCATCCGTTGGGAGAGCAGAGAGAAGAGATCTTGGAAAGACGATTCAATTGGCTACTACAATTGTAGTATTGAACCGTCCAACGGTAGACAACCCCGAAATACCCAACCTACGGGTGGACTTTAAATATGCCTCCACTCATGGGTTCACCACACCGGACAAACATCTGAAAGAACGTGTGGAAGACAGCATGGCTATTAGCAACACCACCAGGTATTTTGTACATATTCAGTGGGTCGTTCCGATGCACAAACATAGACATTTCCAATCCCGCATGACATCACCACAGTGCATGGGAGATTACATCATCAGCGCGTCACCCTTACCGATTGCAGTGGGGAGGGGAATCCCCGGGTGATCGACAGGGCTGTCATCCTGAGGTAAGGAGCAGATATGAATGGACAGAAGACAAAACCGGTATTAGCATACATCTTGTTTGTTTGTATTTTACTTCACCAGGTACACAGGCATTTCTGCCTTCTCGTCTAACCATCAGGCTAGACTCTCAATAACAGATGAATCTTGCATTGCTGGGAATCTAGAAATTCATTTCTAAGAAGAAGAAAAAAAAAGCCGACATACCTCAGACCTCTCTGGTGAGAACATCAGTGATAGACAGTGATGAGTCAAGATTGGCTCAAGCTGAGTACACAGTATCCTGAATTCGTCAGCACACACGGAGGCACACATGCACACACACAGACACATACACGCGTGCGCGCACACTCACACACACACACACACACACACACACACACACACACGCACACACACACACATACGTGCACACACGCACACGTACACGCACGCACACGTACACACACAATATACCATGTACACCCGTCGCAAGAGAAGCACGCATGTCTGCCAATACTGGACCTACACACACTGATATTCAATAGCAGACAAGACCCAAAAGAAACAGATCAAGACTGGCTTGCAATCCCTGTGGCTGCATACTATTAGCATGCATAGGAAACACGCACACACACGTGCGTACGCGCGCGCTGACACACACACACGTCCGCATGCCCACACACTTACCGGCTTTGGAAGAGAATTGCACCACCAAGCACTGAGGGTAAGCGCTGACCCGACTGCAAGATATGACTAGCCTGCAAGAAGAGATGTCCCTCTCTCTACACACAGAAAGCAAGAACAGTAACTAGGGCTGGGTCGGGTAGCATTTTATTCTGGTATCGGGTTCGGGTAATTTTCCACGGGTAGCACGGGTACCCGATCGGGTAATGTTTCCATGGTAACACCACAATGCACCCCTTCCCTTACAAACTGGGTAGACATGCGGAGTATTACATGCTGAGTATTACATGCATGTGTACACGTGCACTGTACACGATGTCATCTGCAACTTTGGGTTTTCGGGTACTACAGTATTCTGTACCCGTCTACCCGAGGTCCTCACAGGTAGCACGGGTACCCGACTACCCGAGGTCCTCACAGGTAGCACGGGTACCCGACTACCCGAGGTCCTCACAGGTAGCACGGGTACCCGACTACCCGTGCACACCACTAACAGTAACACACACCACCCGACAAGGGGGTGTCAAAAGACCGCCAGATTTTACAAAATTTGGACAGGCATAAAAAATGCATGGAGAAGCAGGTCAAATACAGAGATTTTGGAGTTTTTAAAAGTGGGTTTGAGATTTATTTCGGCCAAAATCTGGCTTCAAAAGTCAATGCCACTATTTTAACTGAACGGACTGTACAGTAAAAGCTGTCAAGGCAACCACTCTCGGATAAGGCGACCACCTGCCCTAGAAGACCACCGCAACCAGGACCAAGGGATGCTATTTCCAGTCAAATGACCCTGGATGAGGAGACCACCTGGTATCAGAGACCACATTTTGAAGGTCCCTTGAGCGGTCGTCTTAGACAGGTTTCACTGTAGTTGAAGCGGTGAATGCTTTCCCCGTGTCTTACCTTTGGTAGAGGTACGTAAGGTAACGGATGGAAGAGTGATGCAGTGCTGCTGCCAAAGCGACGTACAAACGGTAGGTAGCACGACCAGATGGTCGAGACCAAGTAGCGGAACGTGTCCAGGTCTTTCTGCGCTTGCTGTAAGCCGTGCAAACAACAACAACAACAACAACAACAACAACAGCAGCAACAGCAGCAGCAGCAGCAGCAGCAACAGCAACAGCAAAGATACAGACAGGTCGCATCAAAAAAATTCGACAGTGTGAGCTCAGTGCGATAGGATGGACTTATATAGACCTAGCGCTCAACTGTCATCGTGAGAAATCATCAACAGGCATGTCCAGCAAGTCGTGAAACGAGTGCACTGCGAGTGCGCTGACAGAACGCTGCATGTCCAGATGGGCATGCGTCGCCAGCTGCACTGGCGACGTGCTCGCGTCACAACCTGCTACACATCATCTCCAACGACATTCACTGCAAACAAGAGATCACATCCAAGATCGTAAAAAAAATTCTTTAATGGGATGTATGCATCTAAGATGGCCGTCACCTTTTTGCGGGGCAAGTTACCCCATACTTGGCAGGTACAACCCGTTATAGTACATTTATGAGTATGACCTCACAAAGTTCACGACCTTTTATGCAGAGCTGGTATCACAGTGTGTACGGTTGTAGTGGACTTGGCCCGCAAAACCTAATGGCGGGAAATTGATGCATACATCCCATTGCACACTTTAGATGCTCTACCCTCGCCACGACAAAACTCACCAGATGTACTCGCTCCAGACTGCCATGAAAGAACGTAAAGACATCGAAGAGCTTGTCCAGTAAGCGTTGCAGGCGATAGGATGACTCCTTCAGTGGTGCAGACAACGCCTGTGCACACAACACAGGAAAGCAGAACGAAAGACAGAAGGTGAGTACATCATCAGGCGTGTTCAAAGAGTGTAGGCTATTTGGCACATCAAGTGTATGAACACACATAAACATACACAAACAGACACACATACACACACGCACACACACACACACACACACACACACATGTGCGCACACACACGCACATATGCACACACTCACATACCTGATACATCAAGTATTTATGAACACACACACACACACACACACACAACACACACACCACACACAGATCCCCACACATCCCCACTCCACACACCCGACAAACAATACATGATTGTTAGCAGCAGACTCACCAGCGTGTATCTACCCCAGTGGCGCAGGGCTATTTGCTCCTTTCGAAACGTCACAAGTGTGGGCATTTCACCACTCAGATCCACCAGCGCTTGACTGACACCCATCATCTGCATTATCCGATGCTGCGTCTCAATTGACTACACGTGCACACACAGATACAAACATGAACGGCAGAGGCATGGGCACAGAGAAACACACACGTCAATGGGCACTGTGCATGCTACTGGATATCTGCTAACTGCCCACTTTCACAGCGAGTGTACAGGTAACGTGGGACTGGGTCTGGTGCTGTTGTGTGTGTGTGTGTGTTCGTGTGTGTGTGTGTGCGCGTGTCTGTGCTTGCATGTGTGTCCGTGTCTGTGCTTGCATGTGTGTCCGTTCATGCATTCGTGTGCGTGCGCGTGTACGTGCAAACATAGGTGTGCATGTGTGTGTGTGTGTGTGTGTGTGTGTGTGTGTGTGTGTGTGTGTGTGTGTGTGTGTGTGTGTGTGTGTGTGTGTGTGTGTGTGTGTGTGTGTGTGTGTGTGTGTGTGTGCTTCTCATGTACATATCCATTCATAACCCGACGTAGCTCGACACAGGCCTACTGCTTACATCTAGCATGTCGCCCTTGAACTCATTCTCTGGGTAATAGTAGAGGACCGCTTCGTCCAGCTGTCCCTCCTCGCCATGCATGGCGGTTTGGTCGTACATGAAGAACAGCTCTCCATGACACGTTGGCCTCGTGCTAGCCTGCTGCTCGGCCGTCTGAGATGCCGGCATGGCTGCGTGGCAGCGAAGCAACAACTGCTACGTAAGAGATGGGCTGAGAAATCCAACCAGCAAATGCATGCCTTCTGACTTTGTCGTATTTCGCAACGCGACACGCGCACAGGCGCGGCCAGCGAATCATATACGGGTAGGGACGTGCATACTAGGGCGTCAAGTCCCCGAACACGCAAAGGAACAATGACGGGCAACGTTGCTGTTTCAGCTACTTTCCCCAAGACAATCTGCGTTCGAAGTAGGCTGCTGACCATTTCAAAACGTCTTGTCACAAGTTTTTGCTGCATAACACTTTTTAGTTTTGGTAAAAGAAAAGGGCAAAAAGTCCAGAATGTGCGTACACGCTATCTCCGCGTCATCACGCTTCAACAAAACGCCATTTTCTGTTCCCAGGTGACAAACTCCCGAGCATTCGCTCAGTTGCGTGAAAAAGCACAAGCAAATCGATGGGATCACGGGACTTGACCGTGACTACGACGTAATACTTTTGAAAATCGTTGGCGAGCAGGTCCCTTTATCCGTTTTAATTTTGAGGACACATACATGCATGGCAAGAAAACCAGCCCAAATACAAACGGCTTTTGAGTTTTGTACGAACCACTCGCTTGCAAGCTTGAGTCGCTTCCTCCTGCATCCTGTCCCAAAAAAAGGCAAAAGGCAAACAGCCCACGTTCCACACAAATTTTTATTTGAGGCAAATCAATGTCAAGTGATCTACGTACCGATATCGCGATATCGATGTGGATGATTATGTGTGGCACTTTTCCTGTGAGTTTCTTGGAAGTTTTGCTCAGTTGCTATTAATTTTATTAGCCTGGCTTGGGTAGTGTTGACGGTTTGAACACCTCCTGTGTGTAGGCTTCGATAAAAGTTTTTCTTTCTTTCAAACGACAACTTTCCCTGTCATAGTCAAGTGCCATACAGATCTTGTGAAGGAACGCCTTATTTTCATGTCTGATCGACGCTGGTAGCAACAATGGAGATTCGCAGACGGAGAACAAGCTTGGCCCTGCCCCAGGACGAATTGAGCACACAGCCGCTCGACCGCGTTGGCGCGGATGACTTCTACGAGAGCTACGAGCCGAAGGGAGACTTGGGAAAGTAGGTTGAATTCTTGACACATCCTGGCCTGGATGACTTGTGTGTCTGATCTGTGAATTTGTTTGTAGATTTAAAAAAAAGTATACATAATTATTGCATATGATGTGGGGCTGAATTATTGTGTCGTTTTATGCGCTCATTTGATTTTCTCCATGCAATATCGTGTGGAGTGGATCAGCTTTGCACGGTGACCTACGGGTATTATCCATCAAATAATTGAACAAAGGGGCGATCATTTAATATTCGTACTTTTAAAATTTGATAACCGTGATCAATAAGACAAGCTGAATCGACGTATACTTTATTCTTGCAATGTAAAACGGTGGAGACAATGTGCAATAAAACGATGAAATAGCAAGAAATAGTGTAGAGAAAAAGTACAAACAATTACAAACAAGTTTTCGTCCAACACTCATCAGGAATCGTCGTTGTATTAAAGGACACTGAAACAAAATTGAACTATCAGGGATGAATTTATCCGGTATCGCATCGCAGTTTGCGATTCAAAATCGATCGAGTGCGATTCAAAAATCACAGCGACTCGCAGGAAACTGCGATGCATAAACGGCACTGCATACTGTACCTCGCGCAGTCAGTAAAAGTGATGCTGTGACTGTGTCGTACACTCACCATGCTCGCTATACCTGTACAGTGCACAGACCCCGCTTTTTTCTCAGGAAGGTGTGATTTCTAGTACATGTAGTACCTGTGAACTGTTGCTGGCTCCGCGTGCACATACTGACTGTACTGGTGTCCTACTTGAACTACACGTACCACTTTGCGCGGCTTTCATTCAGTAAGTTCAGTATTTCATGTACTTTCCGTACTGACAAGCATCATCTTTCCTCCACGATCCCGGCGGAGGTCTTGTTTTTTTCTCTTCTTTCTGGTTTACTTACCTCTTTTCGTGATATTATAGCTTTCTGCTTGTAGCCAGTCGGTCTTTCTGGTCGTGAGGAAATTCTGGAATCGCGTTCGTCCTTCTCTCTGTAGTTTTTGTCTAGTCTGGTTCTGCCTCCAACATGTCTGTAAGACACATCACCTTTGAGAAGTGGGTGGCAGAGGTCGATGTCGAGAGGAAATGGCTTCGTTCTGAGAAAGCTACAGGTGCAGCGGTGACCGCGGCTGATTTTCTGCCAGCTATGCAGACAGCACGAGTCCTCCCTCCGTGGGCTGAGAAATTTTAGTCGGTCTTTTGTGGATGGGATTTCGGGGACTGCTCTGAAGAAGGACAACGTGGTGAAACATTCGAAGTCGGATATGTATAGCAAGGCGGTAGGAATGTCGGTCCTGGACGGACTTTTTTTGTGGAATAAGAAATGCTAATCAAAAATCAAGGACTGCTACGCATTTTGGCGTTTGCGTCGCGAAAACTGCTATGCAAAAAAATGACAGTAAAATCATCCCTGACTATTATAGCAAATCTAAGTTAAAGAAATAACACTAAGAGTAAGAACAACAGCAGTGAAATTTACAAGTGTGAATTTTAACAATGAAAGCGAGAGCAATCATGAATGCGTGTGTTAACAATATACTTGTAAATTTCACTGCTGTTGTTCTTAGTGTTTTTTCTCTAACTTAGATTTTCTATAATAGTTCAATTTTGTTTCAACGACGATTCCTGATGAGTGTTGTACGAAAACTTGTTTGAATCCTTATTTTTCTCTACACTATTTCTTCCTGTTTTCATCATTTTATTGCACATTGTCTTCACCGTTTTACACTTCATGAATAAAGTATACACAATGGCGATTCAGAGGCTGCACTGGAGAAGCTGAACGCCTTCCATAGACGTCAACTACGGAACTTGTTCGGAATTAGGTATCCCGCCATCATCTCCAACAAAGACCTATATTCCAGAGCATACACACAGCCACTTTCGCACACCGTTGCTGTCCGCCGTTTCCGGATGTTGGGTCATGTTCTGAGGATGCCCTCAGATGCCCACCACAGCAGGCAATGGACAACTACTTCCGTCGAGATGTCACCGGTGTGCGTGGACGCCCGAAATCGAACCTGGCCATGGCAGTCAAGGCAAGCACAGCTGCCAGAGACATGCCACTGAAGACCATGACTGATCTGAATGGGCTCAGAATGCGCGCTTTGGACAAGCAATCATGGAGGGAACTCTCAGCCTGAGCTGGTTTTGCTCGCGGCTGCAACGCACGGGGTAGTGAACCCAGGACAGAAGCGGACCAGGCATCATGACTTTGCACATCTATCGTTATGCTGCTTCATTACGCAACCTGTTTTATTATTATTATTATTATTATTATTATTATTCGTGTCCTGGTGGTGGCAGTCAATTTTTTCTTCAGACTTTTCCCGTTTGTCTCTTTCCCTCAAATCAGTCAATATTTTATGACTTGGGGCTCCCCGCGTGCTAGTTTGTACGTGAAGTGTGTGGGTTACAGTGAGGGCTGCGTCCCACCCGCCTGTGTGGATTCACAGGAAGTGTGAGTTACGAAGTCTGAAGAAAATGTTGAACGGCCTCTGCTGGGATGACGACTACACCATAGCTCAGTGGTTAGAGCATCGCTGGCTACAAGCGAGGGTCCCTGGTTCGTGTCCTGGTGGTGGCAGTCAATTTTTTCTTCAGACTTTTCCCGTTTGTCTCTTTCCCTCAAATCAGTCAATATTTTATGACTTGGGGCTCCCCGCGTGCTAGTTTGTACGTGAAGTGTGTGGGTTACAGTGAGGGCTGCGTCCCACCCGCCTGTGTGGATTCACAGGAAGTGTGAGTTACGAAGTCTGAAGAAAATGTTGAACGGCCTCTGCTGGGATGACGACTACACCATAGCTCAGTGGTTAGAGCATCGCTGGCTACAAGCGAGGGTCCCTGGTTCGAGTCCTGGTGGTGGCAGTCAATTTTTTCTTCAGACTTTTCCCGTTTGTCTCTTTCCCTCAAATCAGTCATTATTATTATTATTATTATTATTTCGTAATACGTATTCGCATGCAACGACGCAAATCCACACAATTCAGTAGACACTTTTTCTATCAAACGTTTTCTTTCCCTTCTCTTCAGGATAGTACAGGGAATGTTGGAAATTAGAAAAACACATAACTATATAGAGAATGAAAGAAAGAAAAAGTCAACACTTCAACATAGGTGTTAAAAATGATTAAAGTGTTAAAAACTCAAAAACAAACAGCTGCAAGTTGTAGACAAACACGTTGAACACATCAGGGAACACAGAAAACGTTTGATAGAAAAAGTGTCTACTGAATTGTGTGGATTTGCGTCGTTGCATGCGAATACGTATTACGAAACTGTTTTTCCCACCGCCTCCAAACTACTGTTTGAATTATTATTATTATTATTATCTGGTTTGAGGGAAAGAGACAAACGGGAAAAGTCTGAAGAAAAATTGACTGTCACCACCAGGACTCGAACCAGGGACCCTCGCTTGTAGCCAGCGATGCTCTAACCACTGAGCTATGGTGTAGTCGTCATCCCAGCAGAGGCCGTTCAATATTTTCTTCAGACTTCGTAACTCACACTTCCTGTGAATCCACACAGGCGGGTGGGACGCAGCCCTCACTGTAACCCACACACTTCACGTACAAACTAGCACGCGGGGAGCCCCAAGTCATAATATATTATCTGGTTTGAGGGAAAGAGACAAACGGGAAAAGTCTGAAGAAAAAATTGACTGTCACCACCAGGACTCGAACCAGGGACCCTCGCTTGTAGCCAGCGATGCTCTAACCACTGAGCTATGGTGTAGTCGTCATCCCAGCAGAGGCCGTTCAATATTTTATTATTATTATTAGTGGCGATTCAGCTTGTTTTATTGATCGCGGATATCACGTTATTAGTGAGGTTCTGCCACACGGTAAAACGTGCCAAAGTACGTATGGAAACATCGCCGCGGTACGGGATCAAGTTTCATACGGATTTTTTCATACCGTTTTCCGTGTGGAGCGCGCTTCACACGGACTGGACTCCGTGTGAAAACTGAGCGTACAGAGTACATGTGGCGGGGTGTTCGTGCATGCTATGAGCATGCTACGTACAGCAGAACCGGTGCAACGTACGAAAAATCCGTGTCAAACTTCACTGCAGTTGACACGGAGTTCCGTACGTAGTTCCGTGTAGCAGAACCTCTCTATTGTCTCCTCGTCGTTTGTTCAAATACTTTTAAAATTACTTATTATGATTGAATGGGCGAATCCCGATCAGGTGCGCTCCGATTGAGCTTGATCGTTTGGCCGAATCCGATCAAATCCGGAGTAGGTGTACTTGGAGTGGAATCCGACCACCCCCCCCCCCCCCCCCCCCCCCCACACCGGGAGTGGCTGGAGTGGAAATGGACTTTCGTGTTTTTGGACGGCTTTCACAGAATCCCCCAGATATGCGTACATGCTGCGTACTACACCCTTGTTTTGTTCGATTGGGCCAGCGTTGCTCAGACCACACCGCCTGCTCGCACTCAATCCAGATTTGCCAATCGATGACACCCTGACTGACATCACCATCAGCCAGAATTTAAATGAGGCTCCTTCCAGTGCATTACATCATTGATGTCCATTTGTGGCAGTCGCACTGTCCCCTATGGCAAGTGTCGGATTTCACTTACCACGGCTGTATATAGGACGGTGGGGTTCTGGTATGGTGTGCGCATGTGCTTGTGTGGCGCTGCGCGTTGACTTGTGTTTGTTCTAAATCCGTGCCCCCGCACGTCAGTTGAGCCGGTTCTGGTGTCATGTGTTTCCCTTGTATTCTCTTGCAGAGGCTTATCCAGTGTTGTACGGAGGTGTGTACATCGAGAAACTGGCAAAGAGTATGCTGTGAAATTCATCGACAAGACCATCGATATAACCCTAGCCAAGGCCGTTCGCACGGAGATTGATGCCCTGGAGCGTGTCAGCCACCAGTACATCAGTAAGCGTGTGTGTGTGCGTGTTTGTGTGTGTGTGCGTGCGTGCGTGTGTGTGTGTGTTCTGAGCAGATAAGTAAGTGTTAAATCATCACTTTCCTAAGTAAGCAATTGAAAGGTGCGACTGGCAACAATAATAAAAAAAACTGACAAGTTCGCTATTCTAAATCTAAACTGTTGGCGTTGTGTGCACGATCGTTTGTGCTCATGGCTCTGTGTGTTTGTTCGTGTGTACATGTGTGTGTGTGTGTGTGTGTGCGTGTGTGTGTGGTGTGTGTGTGTGTGTGTGTGTATGCATGTGCATGCGTATGTGTGTCCTTGTGCAGTCAAACTACACGAATGGTACCAGAGTCCAGTCTATTTCTTCTTAGTATTTGAACTGTAAGTAGTAGAGTTGTTGCTGCTATTTTTGTCAGGGTTCTGATAACGTTACATAATGGATGTTCATGTGACATGCATATAATGTTGCAGTCTGATGTGGACGTAGGTCAGTTTCTCGCACACCGGCTGATGCTGCTGCTGCTGTTCAACAAGCGTCTGTTATTTTCTATGCTGTGTCTTTTTTCTTGCAGGGCAGCCCACGGTGAGCTGTTTGACCAGCTGAACAAGGCCGTGCGCTTCTCTGAGATGCGCTCAAGGTGAGATAGAGACACACATGTACACTGTCGACAGTGGCTGCGTTCGATTGCGCACTTGAATCGATTCATGGATGCAATCTCGCCGTTTGATTTCATGTCATGAGCGCTGGAATTGATTCATAACTGGATTCATGAATCGACTCGCGGGCATACCAGTAATCGAACGCACTCAGTGGCGGTTAGTGAAATCCGACCCCAGCTCGGTGCAGTCACGTTGGAAAAACCCAGCACACGCTTCTAACACTGCCCAAGTAGAGACTGCCGGAACCGGTGCTGCACTCGGGCACGACAATCAGGGGTCGGTTTTCAATTGCCAACACTGTACAAAGATACAGGCGAACAGACTACAGTACCGCAGCGCCAAAGAAGAACGGACAGGCTAGAATTTCACCAGACTTAGTATAGCGATGTGTACGCGGTGATTCCACCTGGCAGAGGCTGGTACATGAAAATCAGAACAGCCCAGGCTACGAGCTGGCCCCCAGTTCTTCGTTACCAGACAGACGGGACACAGCACAGACAGACAGACAGATAGCTGTTTGGGCTTGCAGCAAATGAACAATTTGACGCTGTACACGAGCGTTGCGTGGCCAGTGGCGTTGCGTATTCACTACGTATATGGTATGCATTGTGAGGAACTCCTGTTTGTTGCGTGCACACTTCATCATACAGTCAGACCTCGCTTATCCGGTCCTCTTTTATCCGGATCCCTCGTCATCCGGAAGAAAATAGCTGGTTACATATTTACAGCATACGTGATGCAGCCAACATAAGCAGTGTTCGGTTATCCGGTTCCCTCGCCTATCCGGTTATTTTTGTGGAAAACAGATGTATGCGGTTAAGCGAGGTCTGACTGTATCGTGGTGTTGATACGAACGTGGTTTTAATGCACGGTGATGCTCAATGAAATCTGGTCGCCGCGAATCAAGTTTGCGCCCTGCACCATTTCGCAACCCAGTGCTCACAGGTCTGGGGCTGCGCAACGCCCGGCTTGTACTCGAGTGACTCGCCTGGATTTCGTTGATCAGTATTGTTCCTGGACTCCGCCAGTATTGGAACGCACAATAGGATTCTTTTCATGTTGTTGTTGTTGTGTAGAATGGTGATGAAGCAGTTGTTACTTGCCATCGAGCATATCCATTCGCTCAACATCGTTCACAGAGACGTCAAGGTATGCTACGTCTGTGCGCTTTCAGCTTCTTGGTGACCTTTTGTGTGTGTGTGTGTGTGTGTGTGTGTGTGTGTGTGTGTGTGTGTGTGTGTGTGTGTGTGTGTGTGTGTGTGTGTGTGTGTGTGTGTGTGTGTGTGTGTGTGTGTGTGTGTGTGTGTGTGTGTGTGTGTGTGTGTGTGTGTGTGTGTGTGTGTGTGTGTGTGTGTGTGTGTGTGTGTGTGTGTGTGTGTGTGTGTGTGTGTGTGTGTGTGTGTGTGTGTGTGTGTGTGTGTGTGTGTGTGTGTGTGTGTGTGTGTGTGTGTGTGTGTGTGTGTGTGTGTGTGTGTGTGTGTGTGTGTGTGTGTGTGTGTGTGTGTGTGTGTGTGTGTGTGTGTGTGTGTGTGTGTGTGTGTGTGTGTGTGTGTGTGTGTGTGTGTGTGTGTGTGTGTGTGTGTGTGTGTGTGTGTGTGTGTGTGTGTGTGTGTGTGTGTGTGTGTGTGTGTGTGTGTGTGTGTGTGTGTGTGTGTGTGTGTGTGTGTGTGTGTGTGTGTGTGTGTGTGTGTGTGTGTGTGTGTGTGTGTGTGTGTGTGTGTGTGTGTGTGTGTGTGTGTGTGTGTGTGTGTGTGTGTGTGTGTGTGTGTGTGTGTGTGTGTGTGTGTGGGTGTGTGTGTGGGTGCGTGCGTGCGTGCGTGCGTGCGTGCGTGCGTGTGCGTGTGTGTGAGCGAGTGTGTATGGCTGCATGTTCGGAGAGAGATAACTGGTGTGGAGGTTCCATGATTGATGGGGTTCACACTTCACCGTAAGTTGGTGCACCAGCATCCACTTCTGATGTTATGTGGTGTAAATCACTCAGCATCCACTTCTGATGTTATGTGGTGTAAATCACTAGTTATGTGGTGTAAATCACTAGTTATGTGGTGTAAATCACTAGTTATGTGGTGTAAATCACTAGTTATGTGGTGTAAATCACTAGTTATGTGGTGTAAATCACTAGTTATGTGGTGTAAATCACTAGTTATGTGGTGTAAATCACTAGTTATGTGGTGTAAATCACTAGTTATGTGGTGTAAATCACTAGTTATGTGGTGTAAATCACTAGTTATGTGGTGTAAATCACTAGTTATGTGGTGTAAATCACTAGTTATGTGGTGTAAATCACTAGTTATGTGGTGTAAATCACTAGTTATGTGGTGTAAATCACTAGTTATGTGGTGTAAATCACTAGTTATGTGGTGTAAATCACTAGTTATGTGGTGTAAATCACTAGTTATGTGGTGTAAATCACTAGTTATGTGGTGTAAATCACTAGGGTACCTGTAGTGGGCATCTGGGTTCCCCGTGCACGCACGCCCACACACACACACACACACACACCTCAGACCTCAGACCTGCCCATCGCGGAAGCGATGATAGCGAACAGCTATGTTAGACTTGGCAACTTGTGCTGGGATTACACCATTCAGCAGCTTGCAAGGCTGATGAATTGACCGCCGCTATTTTTAGCCTGGTATCCACCACACAGCTGATTGAATTGACTTTTTCTGGCCAGTGAATCCCTATTTTTCATTAATGTTTCCATTTTTTCTTCTTACACACACACACACACACACATGCTCTCTCTCTCTCTCTCTCTCTCTCTCTCTCTCTCTCTCTCTCTCTCTCTCTCTCTCTCTCTCTCTCTCTCTCTCTCTCTCTCTCTCTCTCTCTCTCTCTCTCTCTCTCTCTCCTTTGCCTCGCTCTGATTCCCTGTGTGCGTGTGTGTGTGCGTGCGCATGTGTGCATGTTTGTGTTTGTTTCCGTGTCTGCTTCAGCCGGAGAATATTCTACTTGGGGAAAACTTCAATGTTCGACTTTCAGATTTCGGCTTTGCTGCGGTCATACCTAACGACACATCATTGAGAGGTACAACTGTAAATACATGGAAGCGATCAGAGATGAGATGTCAACACCCTCGTCCAACTATTGTAGGGGTCCTCTCAAAAGGCTTTTGTCGTCCCTGATACGAACATTCAATCGGGTTGCGAGCCAAAATCGCAAGTCAACTGACACCAAGAGTACTCTTGCTGACACTGGACATATACATGTACATGCATGCGATTTTTCGTCGTCCGGCATAGCAAGCTGCGTTCATTTCAGAGGGAGGGGAGGGGATCTGGGGTGCAAAATGAACGATGTTTGTTTCAGGGACGACGAAAAACTTTCCCTGAACAAGTTGTTGTTGTTGTTGTTGTGTGTGTGTGTGTGTGTGTGTGTGTGTGTGTGTGTGTGTGTGTGTGTGTGTGTGTGTGTGTGTGTGTGTGTGTGTGTGTGTGTGTGTGTGTGTGTGTGTGCATTGTTGTTGTTGTTCTCTGATAGAGTTATGTGGAACCCCCGGCTACATGGCTCCTGAAGTGCTCAAGTGCGCCACCTATCCGGATGCACAGGGATACGGCAGGCCCGTCGACATGTGAGCCTCGTTTCAGTGTGTGTGTGTGTGTGTTTGCGTGTGTGTGTATGTGTGTGTGGGAGTGTAGGTACGCGTGTGTGTGTCTTGTGTGCGTGTGTGTATATTAGGGGTGAAAGTTGGCATTGATATCCCGAGTTCGAGTACTCTGATTTTCTCCGATCGAATATTCGAGTATTCTAGTATTCTTCATCTCCTAAAAACTGCACACCAAGGGCCTTAAAATCACATGATAAAAGGTTACAACCCTGATTGAACCGAGTAGCAGTCATTATTCTCGGGTATATTGGACCTATTGGTTGGTGGGTCATTTGGGCTCTCTCTACTCATAAACAGATGTTCACCACACAGTCTGCACATCAATATCTGCCGACGGCTGCTCTGAAACTGCAGATTTCTGTGGTAAATGCATGTACCATGTATGAACGAGTACTCTGATTTATTCCGAGTACGATTATTTTTGAAAAAATCGAGCGAGTACTCGAGTATTCGGTATAATTGTTTCACCCCTAGTGTATATGCACGTGTGTGCGTGTGTGCGCGCGCATGGGCAACGTCAGTGGGCTTGTCCTGGTTGCTGCACTCAATACGTGCATGCAGGCCAGAGTATCTTTCCGTGGCAAGTCCCACACTGACAGCACATCGGCTCTCTCATCTAGTCTTGACTGGATGTGGTGCAGGATGGGCCCGCATAGCAAATACTGAGAGATGCGGAATGCACGCGTGCTGAAGATACAGGCCAGATTGTGCTATTGGGCTCTCAGACATACTAGTGCCCTGGTGCATGTAGCCATTTATATAGCTGTATAGACTACATACAGAAGTGCGAAGAAAATGTTGAGCGGTCTCTGTTGGGATGACGGCTACACCTTAGCCCAGTGGCTAGAGCATCGCTGGCCTCAAGCGAAGGTCCCTTGTTCGAATCCTGGTGGTGACAGTCGATTTTTTCTTCAGACTTTTCCCGTTTGTGTCTTCCCCTCAAACCAGTGAAGACTTTAATAATACGAGTACTTTTATCTCATATAGCTGTGCTAGATTGTGTTGTTGCCATGGTTGTGTTCAAGTGGTGTGTGGAGCAAGGATCTTGTCTGGGAGAAGATTGTGTTGGCTATAGTTATGTTATATCTGTTGGCACTTGAGCATTGCTACTTATCTCGTATTAAATCTAAAAAAAATCTAAAAAATCTACTCTATCAGGCCGGTGCATGTGGTAATGAGAGCTGATTATTCAATTGCACTGTGTGCATGTGTGTGTGCGCGCACACACACACACACACATTTGACGAATATGCAGTATGTGAAGTTGTTCTTGCTCTTTTTCTTGTTCTTGTTGTAAGCTTGCATGCTTGTAACTTGCTTCTGGTCCTCTTTGTCGTCTTCAGGTGGGCATGTGGTGTCATCCTATATACTATGTAAGTGAAGTCGAAATGTGCCATGCAGTATGATACATGTACTATTGTGTGAGTGTGTGTGTGTGTGTGTGTGTGTGTGTGTGTGTGTGTGTGTGTGTGTGTGTGTGTGTGTGTGAGAGTGTGTGTGTGTGTATGTGTGTGTGTCTGAGTATGTGTATGTATGTATGTGTGTGTGTGTGTGTGTGTGTGTGTGTGTGTGTGTGTGTGTGTGTGTGTGTGTGTGTGTGTGTGCGTGCGTGCGTGTGCTCATGCACGTGCACGTATGTGTGTGGGTGTTGTGCACCAATTTGATGTGCTCTTCCTGAGAATACCGATGTTTTTCATGGCGATCTCTTTTGTTGTGTTGTTGTTTCTCCCATTGCTGTAGGTTAGTTGGCTTCCCGCCATTCTGGCATCGCAAGCAAATGCTCATGCTACGGCTGATCATGGATGGAAAATACTCTTTTGCCGCACCGGAGTGGCATGATATAGGTGACTCGGCGAAGGACATGGTAAGTCTGTCTGTCTTTGTCTCTGTCTGCCTTTGTCTCTTTCTGCCTGTCTGTCTCTCTCTCTCTCTCTCTCTCTCTCTCTCTCTCTCTCTCTCTCTCTCTCTCTCTCTCTCTCTCTCTCTCTCTCTCTCTCTCTCTGTCTCTCTCTCTGTCTCTCTCTCTGTCTCTGTCTCTCTCTCTCTCTCTCTCTCTCTGTCTCTCTCTCTGTCTCTCTCTCTGTCTCTCTCTCTGTCTCTGTCTCTCTCTCTGTCTCTCTCTCTGTCTCTCTCTCTGTCTCTCTCTCTCTCTGTCTCTCTCTCTCTGTCTCTCTCTCTGTCTCTCTCTCTGTCTCTCTCTCTGTCTCTCTCTCTGTCTCTCTCTCTGTCTCTCTCTCTGTCTCTCTCTCTGTCTCTCTCTCTGTCTCTCTCTCGGTCTCTCTCTCGGTCTCTCTCTCGGTCTCTCTCTCGGTCTCTCTCTCGGTCTCTCTCTCGGTCTCTCTCTCGGTCTCTCTCTCTGTCTCTCTCTCTGTCTCTCTCTCTGTCTCTCTCTGTCTCTCTCTCTGTCTCTCTCTCTCTCTCTCTCTCTCTCTCTCTCTCTCTCTCTCTCTCTCTCTCTCTCTCTCTCTCTCTCTCTCACACACACACACACACACACACACACACACACACACACACACGCACGCACAATTTCACTTTTTTCTTTCTTTTCTCTGTTGTGTAGTCCAATCGGTTCCTTCTGTCTGGCGGAATGGTGCAGTCATCATTACTCTCTTGTTTGTGGACCTATCTTCCTGTGCACTCGCTCACCTCATTTTTGTTTGTTTCTTTGATTTGAAATTGTTTAGAGCAGATGCAGTTCTGCCTTCTCACCAGAGGAAAACCTCCGGTTCCTACTAAGAATTTATGTATGCATGTACCGGTATGCATGCGTGTTGTTTGTCTCGATTCCATTCTTTAGATCCGTAAACTTCTTGTGGTTGATCCGAATCGCCGGTACACTGTACATCAGGCGTTGGCGCATCCGTTCATCTTAGAGGTACGTTCCGTGTTGCGTGCACCCGCCCTACCCTGGCAACAGCAGCACACTTACATATATTACTAGATCTAGACGACTGTTCTCAGCCGTTGCTCTGAGCGAGAAAACCACGCAGTGTGCTTTGCAGTTCTGGCATGCTTTGCTTCCAACAAGTGCATATGGTGCCGACGAGCCACCGAAGTTGCCCAGCCCAGTCACGCTGGCCAGCACCTTTTTTTGGATCCACATTAAACTTTGGCAGCCCCGGGGGCCGATTGTCGGGATTTTCTGGCACCGACGACTATACGTGTGCATCTCATGCGTCTAAAGGATGCCTCGCGCAGCTTCATTATTCACAAATTGTTTACGGGCAACTCGACTACACTCATGGTGACAACGACCGACACGTTAACAATATTACTGGATTGCGTGTGAAACTGCAGTGCTCACTTGAATGTAGGCAAATTGCCCGCAAACGATTTACGATTGTACAAAAAAATGTCATAATTTGGATGGAGTGTATATAGGAAACGTCACTGAGCACACACATCGGCTATAGAGCGAAACCCTGTGTGAGACGACTGCTCAAGGGACCCGGAAAATGTGCTGCCCACGAGCAGATAGTGGGTCAACCCTGTGCCGGATGGCTGGAAAGTAGACCTTTCGGCCCTGGTCGTAGTGGTCCTCTGGGGTAGGCGGTCACCTTGCCAGAGTGGTTGAATGATAAGCAAGTACCGTAAAAGTCCGTAAATAAGTACGTATTTACTTTCGAATTTAGTGACCACGCCCGTACTAACTTTCGGGTGGGTACTGACTTTCGGGCACGAACTAACTTTCGGACCTGACTTGTGTGTAGTGGAGAAGTCATTTTCATGTTGTGTACATGCTACGTGCTGCATGTGCGCATCATACCGGTACTTATTTCGGGCAGTATGTTTATCGGGCTTGACTTGACTCCAACAGACAGAGCCAAAAGAATGAAGGGGGTATTTCTTTCGGGCAGGTACTTATTTACGGACTTTTACTGTAGTCTGCATACTGTAAGGACTAAGGAGACAAATTTTCGGCCCATTCAAATTCCGGCCTCCCAGGGCTAAAACACATTTTGGCTGCAACAAATTTTCGGCCTGTACTGCTGCTGCCTGTATACACTGCCACACTGAACCTTGCAAAGAAATTTCGGGCTGCAACAAATTTTCGGCCAAATATGATCAGGCCGAGAATATTTAAACAATCGACGAGGAGACAATAGTCGTAAAATGGCGTACCACTGATGACAGTCACAAGAAAACGTTATGGACCTTGACTTTCTTCATTTTTTGCTGTTGTTATGAGTGCACAATTTATCTTATTTATTGCCATTTTAAGGCCGAGAATAGCCGATAATAAATATGTGCCGAATATTTGTTGACTTACAGTAGTCGCTTCAATCCTACTCTACTGCAACTAGCCCAGATGTAACCACAGACAATGGTGGGCTGATGGCTGTGGCCTGTTTTTTTTGTTCTTGGAGCCCATAACTGTTTGCTTTCCCTGAATTCATGGCAGCCAGAAAAATCCGCGCTCAATTTCCAACGTAACCGATTTTGAAGATGTTTGGCTCGTTGGAAAGCTCTTGGGTGAGGATTACAATAAGCCCCACCTCCAGAGCAAAACCTTTGCCTGCCCCAACGCGCTCCGAAAACCAGTGCAGTTCCAGATCTGAGACGAAAGCCATTTACAGCCATTTATGGTCGCTAGCTCGGAACTCCTCTTCTTCCTTTTTTTCCAGTGGAAGCTTACCTTGCCGTGTCTCCGCGCCACGTCGGTCCTGGTACGTGCTGCCTGTCCTGAACCTGGGATAAATCCCTTTCCCTTGCACTGTTGACTCGCAGCACACAATGCAGAAAATGCACGATGTTCGATCGATCGATCGATCGCGGCTCCATCGAACTTCATTGGAGAGACTTCAGACTTGTTTGAGGCGATAGCTGAGAGTTTCCTCTACCTTCTAGGTTGTTAAATTTGTTTAAGATTGGGCAGAGTTACGAACGTATGACTGCACTCACTTGCATACAAATGTGCACTGTTCAATTGCGAACGATGGACGTCAAATGGTTAAAAAACGAAAATACCCACTGATGTCATCGCCTCGTTGATCTGGCTGTGCTTGTGCGTGTTGCACCTGCACTGTTGTCTTCGCTGCCGCATGGTATGTCTGTGCAGGAGGGCACGCGTAGCAAGCGCCGACGGATGGTGCTGAACCGCTTTGTGGTG
>NC_088654.1:13756399-13893899 GCF_964019385.1 Sycon ciliatum | reverse complement strand
GGGTGGTATAATTATGTTGGCTGCTTGTTGCTGCTGGGTGGTATATGTTTGCTGCTTGTTGCTGGCTGGTATAATATACTGTTGGCTGGCTGTTGCTAGGTACTGTATAAGCAGAAATATTCGTCTGGAATTTAATTTCGTCTTTTTCGTCCAAGGAGCTTTTGGACTAAATTAAATGTAGGACGAATATCGATTTGTCCAGCGTTTCTTTACACTCTTATGACCCATGGACGAAATTTTCAACCGGACGAACTCCTTTTCTTTGGAGTTGGACGAAATTATTGACCGACGAAATTTTCTGCCTCTACAGTAGTACATGTTCTATACTGGCTGGTCTGTGTTGCTTGGTCAATGCTGGCTGCTTGGTGCTGGTTGGTCTTTGCTGATTGGTGTGTGTTGGTTGGTCGATGCTGATTGATCTATGCTGACCGGTCTATGTTGGCTGATCTAAGGTGGTTCTTCTATGCAGGTTAATCTATGCTGGCTGGTCTATGCTGGCTGGTCTATGCTGGCTGTAGAATTATTGTGTTGGCTGGTCTCTGCTGGCTGGTCTCTATTGGTTGGTCTGTGTTGGCTGATCTGTTTTGGCTGATCCATGCTGGGTGGCCTATGTCTATGGTCTATGCTGGATGATCTGTGTTGGCTGATCTATGCTGGCTACTAGTCTGTTGGTCTGCATGTCGGCTGGTGTGTGTTGGTTGGTCTCTGCTGGCTGATTTATGCTGGCTGGGCATGACTGTGCTGGCTATGGTGCGGATACGTCACTTGGGTCCACTATCTCATGATATGTATACCTTCGTCATCGACGTCGTTTGGTTGTGCGTTAGAGATGCAGGCCTTTATCACAGTGCAATTCCTGTACCCGACCACTGTGTTTATCCACTCTTGCTGTCAGCCGCTTCGCTCATCAATATTCCCTTGCCCCGCGTTTGGCTGTCAAGCTCTCCTGGCGTTCGCCTGTGTGGTAATTCGGTGTTCGCCTCACATAGTCATCCAACCATCCAGCCAACCAGCCATCCAGACAACCAGCCATCCATTTATCTAGTCATACATCAAGCCGTACACACAATCATGTATCTCTCTCTCTCTCTCTCTCTCTCTCTCTCTCTCTCTCTCTCTCTCTCTCTCTCTCTCTCTCTCTCTCTCTCTCTCACTCACACCCACACACCACACATGCACACAGCACACACATGTAGCCACTAATGTATTGTGCTTTTTTCTTGCTTTGATGTTTGCCGACACACACACACAGGGCGCGGTGGATGCAATTGTGGCCGCCAAGGTGCTCAACCGCGCCGTGTACAACCGCAGTCGCGCATCCAGCGCGGAAACCCCCGATCACTTGACCCCGTCGTCCCATCACAGTGCAGCTGGCAGCGGGGGCGACGCCGATGTCGGCTGTGACAGCATGGTGTCGTCGCGGGCCAGCAGTCCGACGTCGGACGACTGCGACGACATGGAAATCCCGACGGTGGACACGGCACCTGAAGTGCCGTACGAGCACGCGCTCATACGCAGCGCCATCGACGGGCTGGCGTTCCGTGTTTACGGGCACTGGGTGAAGAAAGGCGACCAGCAGAACCGCGCCGCCATGTTCGAGAACCAGCCGAAGAACGTGGCTCAGCGCGTGCGCAGTCGCATGACAGGGGGTGTGATGGCCACGCCACGACAGTCGGCGCGCGCTAGCCCCACGCCGGGTTCCGTGGCGACCGGACGGCCGGCCATCAGCCCGCTGCCGCATATGTGAGCGCTCGCAGCTACGCAGTGTGTACGTGCTGTACGTGCTCGTGTCACAGTGTGTGTGTGTGTGTGTGTGTGTGTGTGTGTGTGTGTGTGTGTGTGTGTGTGTGTGTTGTGGTAAGACCTGTTCCTGGCCGATGCGCGCCAGGTACCGCTGGTCGCGCATCCTTGACTGCAATGTCCACGCCGAATGAAACGCTTCCCTGGAGCCGGCCGCCGTCTGAAAACACTGTGAGCACATTGTGCTGGTTGTTTGCTGATGGCGTACCTCGACTGCTCCTCTCTCTTCATGTCGTGTAAGCTACAGCGCCATTACTGTGTTATCTTGACGGGTACGGCGCGTGCAGTAATACGCCGTGAGACGTGTTCCCGGAAGTCATTGAGTGGAATTGATGACTGGCCTTCAAGATGCCGTAAAGCATCATGGCCTACATGTGTAAGTCCCCGCGTTGAATGATCTTCATCAGTTGAGATCTGTGTCTGTCTCAAATGCGTGGTTTGGTCCTCCAGGCTTGAGCTTGTCCGCTGTTTGCTGCATTAAAAAATTGTTGAAGCACAATAGAGTTGCTGAACACGCTGGTGCTGTCGCTGCCAGCCTAGGTCATTTAGTGTGTGTGTGTGTGTGTGTGTGTGTGTGTGTGTGTGTGTGTGTGTGTGTGTGTGTGCGCGTGTGTGTGCGCGTGTGTGTGTGTGTGTGTGCGCACGCCTGTATGTAGGATTTTAGGAGCGCTGCTCTTTTTTTTAATGGTGTGGCAGTGCTGTGTGCGAGAGTCATTTCACCCCCATATATCTACCGGTTTATTCGCTTTTCAAAGATCTATACTCTGCTGCTCTTATCACTGTATTTGGTATTTACTCTGCTGAATATTTCCCGGCTGAACCTGCCCATTCGCACACTGAACTATCTCGGAATGCTCCATGGGCTGGCATCTCCGCTTCACTGGCTGCTTGCGCTTGTCCGCTGTTCTATAGCCGACCTATCATGACAATGCCGCGCACACATGCACAGCCTCTATTATTAAGTTACCCTCTAACTTATGTTTTAAACCATCTGCTCACCTCTCAGCATCCCACCGAGTGTTTTATATTCTTCCTTTATACCGTCTGATCTCGGAAATCCGTTCCGAAATGCGGTCGGAATTCGGAGGTTCCTCCGTATAGGCTTACCGCATGCAACGTATTGTACAAAGCTTCTCTGTGTCAGCCAATGTTCTGTTGCTCGAGTGCACGTTCGCTGCTACTGCTGTTACCGGTGTTAGCATGCTGTATTATGCTACAGGCTGTTGGTGTTTGTTTCTTTCGCTACCTACACTGTAACACCACTCTGCAGTGACACTGACTTGGCAGCAGCCACATTTTGAGGATCACGACCAGGTTGAGCTTGATAATTTGTGTCATTCAGCTGCTTTATTTTTTACCGGTATTTAAAAAAAATGTCATGCCCTGCATGTTTTTACTGCTCTTTTAACTCTTTTTTACCGTCTTTCTTCTGTCGGTGCTGCCAAATTATGGTATTTTGATCAGGATATTCTTCTGTGACTTGAAAATCTCTTTCTTCCATTCCGCATGGGGCTCAATACCGCAATTTGTGTTGGTGTGCTTGTGTGCGTGTACTCGCGGCTTGTGTGCATGTACTCGCGTCCCGGCATGTATTTTTTGTATTGTATTGCTTTTATTAATTTTTACATCGCAAGTCAAACGGGCAATCATGCCCAATGTTACGATCACGATGGAAAGGGAGGAAAGAGTAAGAACAAGATTAGATAACCTTCAATGGACGTGGAAATTGAGTTGTCCTAGGGCATGCAGGACAACTAGTAGAAGGGAATGCACGGCTGTGAGATTCCGAAGTGCATGTATTTTGTGGGTTACGGACAAAAGCTGGGAGTAGAACAGTACTGTGCCACTAGTGCAAATGGTCATGGCATCACATCTCTGTATGTCTCTGTCTCTCTCTCCCTCCCTCCCTCTCTCTCTCTCTCTCTCTCTCTCTCTCTCTGTCTCTCTGTCTCTCTGTCTCTCTCTCTCTCTGTTTGTCTGTCTCTCCCTGCTTCACGCTGTTTATGAACATAAAGGAAATGTAGACAATTCAGAAAGCACACAAATTCACCACTCCAGACTTCTTGGGAGCAACTTGGCGCGAGGGGAGGCGCAGTACATCAGCAGCAGTTGCCAGAGAAGAAAGCACAGAAACTACTCCAGGTGCACCAGGGAAAGGGAGGGGGATTGCTGAGTGGAAAGTTACCAAATCAGGCCGGGCCGCAAGCAGCCGTCGGCTAGTACTAGTAGTACCTGTGTCATACACACTGATAACGCTAAGCTAACTTCCTGGAGCTGCAGCGGAACTACCATAGGCTATATAGCAACCACTAACTACTGGAACAAAAAGGATACTGCACGCACCGCAAGTTTCACTGCTCAGGTCAGTCCATACGTGAGAAAGTAGCAAAGAATAAATACCAGTACGAGATCGTGGAAGAGAATGAGCGATGAGTGCCCCCAGTGATTGGTGTGATTCGGCGGTGGGGCGCGCACGTGCACACATACACACACACACACAGGCACGCGCGGGTATAGCAGTTATTCAGCCTCGGCTTGAGATGACCGACACGTTATGAGACACCTCATTCAAACTACACGCATGCCTTCCAACACACGATCGTGTGCGCACCCGTTACAGCACGCAGCCGCACGGATCTGAGCACATACGGACGGAGGCCTGGCATTGCCCGGTCGGCGCTACCAGCTGCCAAAGCAAACAGAGGCCGTGCGGCCACCACAGCAGCATTCTTCTCACTGCCGGCTCTAGCAGGACGAGAGAGGGGCAGAGAGCTTGGTTGGGGAGACTTGCCCGTCTCCAGAACCCATAGACGGCAATACTGTACCGAACTACCACAGCAGACTAGCAGGCAGCTAGCACAGCTAGAGTGGAATCACAGCCCTGGGTATGAGGTAGAATGATGGTTGCCGTGTGAACATGGTCCAGGCATTAGCAACAGCACAGTCAGCAGAGATAGCACGTAGCATTGCTCATCTCATGAAGTGGTCGATCGCGGCGGAAAAGGCCGCAAACCCTGCACAGCCCATGACGCCAGGCTTGACGCCAGCTGCAGATGACGACAGCGCGTGCATCAAGGTGTGCACACACATACACACACATGTGCACACGTTTGCATGCACACACACACGTACACACACACAGATTACATCATCGGTTTCTTTCACCACTAGGGCCCAGATAATTTTTCACTGTCCTGCGGCTGTGCTCAATGAAATACTTGCACTCACGCATACTGTAGAACAGCTAATTTTAGCGGGTACAATGTTTAGGGTTTTGTAAATCAGGACCAATTTGCGATCAAATATTTTAGCGATCTGGGCTTTAAGAGAAGAAACGAAAGGTGAATAGTACTGTACTTGCAAAATTTCGATTGGTGCGGCAAAACCTGAGCGAAAGCACTCCTTTCGCTAAAATAGCGAAAATATCACCGGCGCTAAATTAGCTGCTTTGCAGTAGCTGTCATCAAATAGTGCACAATTCCAAGAGCGTGCAACTCCGGTCTACGGGGTCTGCGACGGCAGAACTTCACATCACATGACAAAACCCGTCACACAACCTGCACCCTGCACACGATGGTTGACTCAAGAACTGGTCTAACTCACCTCGGAGGCCTAATGCTCCACCGACAACGCAGCCACATACCACACTGTTCGCTGAGCCAGTGCGACCTTGATACTGTGCAACAGAATATGCAATGCACGCACGCACACACATACACCCACCCACACACACAAACGCACATCCCCACACACCAAGACACACACACACAGGCACAAACAGATGCACGTGCACACACCCACACACATCAATCTCCTAATAAGGAGCAACATAAGGCTCACACTGGCATAAACTCTTCCTAAAGCATAGGTTGAACCAAGGATACATCCTGGCACAAGAGCTACAGTTATCCCCCCGATATCCGTCAAAGAAGGGGGTACGGCTCAAGCAAGATTCACAATTATCACTCTCCGCGATGTGATGTGCGACACATGTGACAAGGAGACGCCTGTCACACGTGTGCATGCTCAATGTAGATACATCCGCCCTTGTCATGTCCTACAGTGGACTCCTGCGTGGCTTGCAGGCCAACCACAACTATCAGCACAACCATCAGCAGTACCACCAACAGCAGCAGCAGTACCACCGGCACCAGCACCATCATTACCACCATCAGCAGCACCACCATCAGCAGCAGCACAAATACCACCACCATCAGCAGCAGCACACCATCAGCAGCACCACCATCAGCAGCAGCACAAACACCACCACCATCACCAGCAGCACACCATCAGCAGCACCACCATCAGCAGCAGCACAAACACCACCACCATCACCAGCAGCAGCACCACCACCAGGACCCCCACCAACACCAGCACCAGCAGCACACCTCCCAGCACCATCACCACCACCACTCAACAAGTCCCCCGCACATCCCACCACCATCATTGTCACCTACCGATTCCAGCATACACTCTGTTCCGGAAAACATGGCTCCGATAGCACCGAAGCTCTTGCCATAACCCATGCTCCGTTTTCCAATCTCCTTGGCCGTTTGTTTGACCGTCATCGGTTTAGCTTGCGGACCCACGGTGCCCGACATAGGCTCACCGGCAATGGCAGGGTCCAGCATTGACGTGAAAATGCCAAGAGCGATGCCAAGGCCGAATCCTGTACGCACACACACACACACACACACCCAAGCACATATGTACCACACACACACACACACACACAGACACACACAGACACACACACAGACACATGTGAACACCATGTACCATCATACGCCCGTCGCAATGTACCCCGTCGCAAGAGAAGCACGCAAATCTGCAAATGCACTGGATGTGCACCCACAGATTTTCTCTTATAGCAACGATAGCGGACAAGATCTGAATGAGACAGGTCAAGACTAGCGCCAGATACACACGCACACACACACAGCCCGCTGTGCCAAAGACGAAGACCCGTGATGCACGATGCAATGCGCCACCAATTTCCCAAGATCATTATTATTATGACCTGATCGGAGGTCGGGGAGGCGGGGGGGGGGGGGGGGGGGGGGGGGCAACATGTATGAGCCAATGTGTAGTAGGTGTGCTGTAAACCGCCTAATGTCCGCGTCGCCAACTATTAACGATTTCTTGAACAGGCAGCTTGACGATGACAAGTGTTCGAGGAGCACCGTGGCCGCACACAAACACCCACTGTTGAAGTTTGACTTCACGCCGCTTATATATTCGCGCTCGCATCTTTCTCGCGAAAATAAGGAACATTGATGAACAAGTTGCGCACATTAGCCAGTTTATGTGTGCGTGTGTGCGTGCGTGTGTGTGTGTGTGTGTGTGTAGGCAATGTGGTCATACTCATGTGTACAATGTACATGCACAGTGTATGTGATGTACGTAAGGGGTAGAGAATAGGCACACAATGTTACAGAGCCGTGCATGCTAGGAACACGTCAATATTATTTACGTTCCCGTCCCTTTTCATTTCCGCAAACTGATAAATAATTTACGCTATCATGGAGTCTGCGAGTACTAGTACTTGAAAAGTTTCTCATTTAAAATTATTAAAAAAAAATCTGATCTGTAGTCTCTTACCCATTGCTCCGCTCATGCCCGTCTTGAATGCGCACCCCTCGATGAAACTCTCCATGTTTACCTGCATCTGCGGCTTCCCCGCGACCAGTGCTCCGGCCCAGCTGTTTGGCTGCACGAAGCGCTGGCCACCATCCAGGCGTCCGCTGCGGACGTTCTCCAAGACTCTCAAGTACATGTCGTCCTGGGCCGATGGCGAAGAGGAAGCCTCACCGACAGTTTGTCGCGGACCCTCTACGCCAGAATTTCTAGAACTAGGAAACATGGCTAGTGAACCGTTACAGGTAAGGCTTCCAATACAAGCGAAGTAAAGTTGTTGAGATAATTGACTGACTGAACGGTTGAAGTCGTTGAACAAAATGAGACGATCGCATCGAGAACAGAAAAATTGAAATACCTTTGAACTACAAAAAAATGTGAACAGCATTATGCAATGTTCGCCATTGACGTCATTATTGCAAAGGCCATGACGTAACCTAAAACACTTGACACGTGACGTAAATGTAGTCACGTGAACACCTAGGATGAATAACACCAAGAGTCTACCATTAGGCCACCCTTTGTTAATTCATTGTTTAACGTCCTTTTTTTCGCGAAAAGGTACGCGGGAGGGCGGAAAAAAAACAAAAGCCCATTCCAAAAACTGGAAACCCCAATCAAACATTTTGACCAGTAAAGCATGTGATATATACAATATTTCTGGGTCTAACGGCACTTTCAAGCATAGAACAACACTCTTTGATGGTACATTGGAGCACATGCCTGATGAATCCAACAAAACAGGTACATACCATGGAGTTAGCATGTCATGAATTCATTACATCTGGATTTTTACTAGGGCACACACACACCGTACGATATTTAAAAGCCAACAAAAAAAGAAAAAGAACACAAGACAAAGGCATGCCCGGGAGGCAAGATTAGAAGTTTAAGGTCATGATCGGCACACTGTGAAACTACACAATCATGTATTTTACAACTTCGCATATTATTGGTACTACTACTTTCTTGTGTTTTTTTTCGGTCGTAGGCAAAAAGATACGCGGGCACGGACGTTAAACAACGAAAAAAGAAAGGGTGGCCTTACTGGCATTAGCAAGAGTACATAACATAACTACACACACACTGTGTAGTTATGTACTCTTGATAACACTGGTTACTGGGAGCAATCGTTTTCCACGAAGTCACCAGGTCACCGGGAAGGAATCGATGGTGCTGGCAGCTGCTGACTGTAGTTTTCAAGTAGGGCTCAGATGAATGGCCGGCATGGCCGTAGTGAGAGGAGGTCGATTTTGCAGGATGTAATACAGAACTGGTTCCAGCGCGAGATAAAGCGTGCGATGTTCGACATGATCCTTCTATCCTTTTCAACAAATTCAAGTCGCTCTGCCTGAAACAGTGACTCAAGTTACAGCACACGTCTAGACTAGAGTCCGCCCAGACGAGCAGCGAGTAGATTCTACTCGAGTCCAAGATCGAAGAGTGTAACAAAATAAATGGATAAGCGGTGCAGTGACTTGCTTTCCCTAAAAGTAGTGCTTTGTCTCCTTTAGAAGGTGCACGCGCAATGACCTTTGCCCTTTGACCTCAGTCCTTTCCTTTGCATTCCGTCTGATCAGTGCACTCATGAGCCATCATGGATCGTGCATGGTCATTCTGCACCTAGCTTTCTCAGCAAACAATAAGAATTATGACGGGTTCGTGGTCTAAACATCGGCCTCCTCGGACGCGCATGCGCACAGCAATCAGTGTAGCCCTCGGGTCTCAGCCCGGGCAGGCTTCGAATGCGACGCCCTGTCGCAAACAGATCTGGCAACACTCGCGTATCAGGCTTGGCTTGAGTTGAGGAAATAGTTGAAGCAACTTGTACTTGAATTCTGAGAATCGTCGTTTCTTGTTTACAAAAGAAGGTTTGCCTGTCTTCCCACTTCAGTATAAACTCAGTGCAAGAGTCTCGAAACAATTATGTTATTTCGATTCAGCATTCGTGCGTGAATGTAGTTGAAGGAGCGAGAGCTTACTACAGCGTCGATCAACGAACGGGCGGAAGGCCCCATCCGATTTTCCACTGCTACACAATAACTCGGACATTGGTGCTCAACGGAGAACAAGGTAAGGAGACTGCTGCAGCATGGTTTTACTCTCCTCCGGCGAAGACGACCGCTGAAGCCAGGGTCAGGAAAGTCCGGGGAAAGATCCCGTTGAGACGTCTCCGGGGTTACGGGCGACTCTCCACGCACGGAAATCCGAGGCTCCTTCCGAATATAATGCTCTGGTCGTCAAAGTCTTCTCAGCGAACACTAGTGCAGGGTTTTGGGAATGAAATGTAGCGCCGCTTCAGTGTAGATAAAATTCCGAGGTGACAATTCACGATCGTTCTTGACTACGGCACTGCCGACTGTACCGGCTTACCGTCATGCATTTCTCTTTGTAGCGAAAATGAAGGGCTGAAGTGCTACTTGTCGAAAGGGACTAAAGTATGGAAGTTTTTTTGTATTTCACCTCGATATGAGTTCAGCCAGATAGCAAACTGATAGCTCCCGCAGAATCGCTAAAACCTAGCTGTTAATTTTAAATTCAACAGGAAGGACATTGTTTATGGCCCTGTGCATTTGTCCAAGGCCTGGCATAGAGTTTGAGTGCGATACCAAGATAATAGTCATACAGTGGAACTCGGATAAGATGCACCCCATAGGCATAGGCAGCAGGAACCATGTACCGTACTTAGGTTGTGTTTGGTTGGTCAAATTCCACAATGGGAATCACTGGGAATCATTCCAGCCCGTTTGTTTGGTCACGCCACGGTCTCTACGGTATACTAATGACCGTACCGCTCTTTCTCCAAATGTCCCAAACTGTGACGCAATAAAAAGCACTGATTTGGGCTCTAAATTTCGAAAGTTTTCCGAGTAGCCACCCCAAAATCCACAGGTGAATTATACTTCAGGTGGCTGACCCTAAAACACCTCCCGACGCCCCTAACTCCAGTAAGGGGTCAATACTAGGGACCGGCGGATTCTGCTCGAAAAGGTGGCAGATTCTGCTCGAAAAGCAGTGAAATTAGCAGCACCATACAAACCTTATGGCGGGCAATTCCTCGAATTCTGCTCCATTTTTTTATCCACATACCAAACATGCATGAAACTTACCAGAAAAAGTACCGAATTCTGCCAATTTTTCTGCTGGCAGAATCCGCCGTACCCAAGTCAATACACCCGTGTCCTGTACAGTGACAGTACTAAGCAAGCGCATGCCTTATCCAAGTACCGTACTAAGACACAGTGCACTCCACTGTACATGCAGCTGTATCCGTGACCTACCCGTAGAACACGAAGCAACGGTTTAGAGGTGTTGCGCAGCGTTCCCTACAGTCCATTCAGTTGAAACTGGCACTCTAACTTTTTTTGATTTACGTCTTAGTACCGTATTTCCCCCGAATGTAAGTTGCACGTTTTTACACTATACTTCAAAAGCAAAGAAGGGGGTGCGACTTACAATCCAGTGTGACTTCCTACTCATCTGACTGTATTGATACAATTTGGTTCAGACCTAAAAAAATGGGTTGCGACTTATAATCAAGTGCAACTTATAATCGGGGAAATACGGTAGATGCAATAGGACAGCTGAACATTCGATGTTGAGACAGTAATTGTACCACAGTAATGGGCGTTATTTTAAGGCTGAAGACACTACCAGGGACTTAACAGCGGTCTTTTTAGGACTGCTGTTATGTCCCTGGCAGTATCTTCATTAAAATGATCTCTGTTCATTCCAGAAATCGGGTCCCAGGCACCAGTCGAGCGTGATTTGCAATAAGCTATAGTTGGACCGGTAGTTAAAAGACCGGCTCGGCGTGATGCGTACAGGTCCCATCGGGTGACCCGTACAACTCATTCCACTACAGGGGGATGTCATTGGTGTTTCTGAGGAGCCGCGGCCAATCAACTATTGCCCAGCTTGAGGCCCATAGATAGAGTCCTATCGGAGTGTTTCATCTTAAAAAAAAATTTACTTCAGAAGTACGAAGATCACAACCCTGGCTTGGGACAAACTTTATAGCAAGAAAAATAACAAAGTTGCAGGGAGGACAAATATACGACTAGAACACAGAAGTTGAGGATTGACAGAACAAACAACTATGGAATCGGGGCTGACTATCAACTAGTGCAGCTGTGCAGGTGGGGCATTGTGAACTCCACCAACCAAAATGTTTGACAAGTCTCAACTGTCGCAGCCCAGCATGGGCAACAGCCAGCCATCCTGTAGGACGCTGTCCCCACTTTTGTCTCCCCTCTTTTCGTGCGTTCTGTGCCGTGTCGTGATTTGCAGGGGACAGGGGCGCAATGCCACCCTTGGCATGGGCGCTGTTGTGCCTGATGGTTTGCCAGTGGAGTGCACCCAGCTCAGGTATGTACTTGTGTACACCCGAGTCTGTTGCAATGATCTCGGTGATGCCTGAAGAATCCAGGCAATACTGGCCCCATTCCGATATTTTCTCTCTTCCTAGTGTTTCTCAGGACGAACCTACAGTTCCGCTCACTGAAATCCGATCCAAAGTGCAAAGCTGGCACCCTGGCACTGTTCCTATTACAACATTGTTGGTGTACACGACTTTGTGTACGTTCAGCCGCATTCGTGCCACTTCCAGGGCGTCAAGGGCCGTGCACGATGAGGGCGTCAAGGGCCGTGCACGATGAGGGCGCCAAACACGCATTCTGGGTCGGATTTCACGGAGCGCAACTGAAGATGCATGCATGCGTGTGTGTGTGTGTGTGTGTGTGTGTGCGTGCGTGCGTGCGTGCGTGCGTGCGTGCGTGCGTGCGTGCGTGCGTGCGTGCGTGCGTGCGTGCGTGCGTGCGTGCGTGCGTGCGTGCGTGCGTGCGTGTGTCTGTGTCTGTGTGTGTGTGTGAGGTCGAGAGGTCAAAAGGTCAAAGGCCAAAGGTCAAATGTGCGTGTGGTACATTGTGTGTGAGTGTGTGTGTGTGTATGTGTGTGTGTGTGTGTGTGTGTGTGTTTGAGGGAAACCCATCAGTGCACCCGTGTGCATTCTTGTTGTATCGTCTTGCTCACCAATGTGTCAACTTAAAGCTGGCAAATTATTGTGTTCTCCTTTCCAAAATCGGAGCTGATGCAACTCTTGGTCGAGTGACATGTAGAATGTCGAAGAACCAGCTAATCCTTCCCCCACCCTCTGCCACAGGTTCCATTTGTCTAATGCCGTAACATTTTGTTTGCGGTGGGAAGAGGTTCATAATAAAACTAAGATTTGCATTACACCAAATTTCCGGGCCTTGCCCATCATCATCAGGTTATCGTCATCATGTTGAAACAAATTAATATTGGCAGCTAAAACATCAATCCATTCTAGCTGCCAAGCCAATATACTTCAGGGCGTCAGACACGGTACAGTCACTATGGTATTGACCCTACCACTTTTGACCCCAGTCACCCCGTGAATCAATAAAACACCTGGGCCTTGGGTCTAAATTTCCAAATTTTTCGTCTCAGCAACCACTCTCCCACAAGTAAATTGTATTTCAGATGGCTGGCCGTACCACACTAGAATACGTTCCGATGCCACTGTGCTTAGAGTGTTGAATTGACTGTCTTGGACTGAAGGCTAGGCATTCTCCCTTTGGCCTCTTTTGTTTCAGGCAACATGGAGTTTGTTTGTCCGTCTGGAAACGGATGGCTGTTCATGCCCACGACGGACAACGTTACCGTAGATGCCGCTGAGTCCCTCTGTCTGTCCAAACATGCCAAGCTGCCTGACGATGACGTCTGCATTGGCAAGCTAGCAGCGAAGGTCTCGCCAAGTCTAGGTTACAGGCCAAGGATCTGGCGGCATAGTACAGCACCATCCGGAGAGAAACTGTCTGCCACTGACAGCACGAAAAATTCACAAGATTTGAAGCAGCACGTAGCCTGCTTTACAGATCTCGGTGAGCTCAACCATGTTCCGGACATTTGTGTCTGGTAGCACACATGAACTAAAATGGCATACGTCCCTCAATTTGTTGTGGTAATGGTAGTATTCAGTCATAGGTTTGTGTTCTCTATGCAACCTTTTACAGTATGTGTGCCTATGTGTATGCGCGCGCACACACATGTGTGTGTGTGTGTGTGTGTGTGTGTGTGTGTGTGTGTGCGTGTGCGTGTGCATGTGTGTATATATGTGTGTGTGTGTGTGTGTGTGTGTGTGTGTGTGTGTGTGTGTGTGTGTGTGTGTGTGTGTGTGTGTGTGTGTGTGTGTGTGTGCGTGTGTGTGCGTGTGGGTGTGGGTGTCTTTATAATTATGTGCATTGGTGTGTGTGTGTGTGTGTTTGTTTGTGTGTGTGCCCGCGCGTGTGCGAGAGTGCGTGCATGCGTGTTTGTGTGCGTGCATGTGTGTGTGTGTATGTGTGTGTGTGTGTGTGTGTGTGTGTGTGTGTGTGTGTGTGTGTGTGTGTGTATGTCTTTTGAGTGTGTGTGTGTGTGTGTACTAAAACATTTCGCGGAGAGGAAGCAGATTTGTTAGCTCCTGGTTTTCTCTTTGGTGGCCTCCTCCACGGGGCGGCCTTGGCCTTCTGGTCAGGGTCGCCCCTGGGTATTGACTGGCAGTAGGCTTTTTATGCCTTGCAGCCGGTTTCGCTCGCGCGGAAGGACATTCAGTGAGCTGACGACCAGGGCGGGTAATTTGTTGCCGTCACCGTCTTCTTGTGTCCTTTCCGCATCCTCCGCAGTGGCGTGGCGAGCCCTCGGATCAATCCCCAGCCTGAAACAATGCAGTGGCGTTCGGCAAAACAAGTGGATTCCTGGATGAGAAAGGATACAGGTCACACTCGCAACAATTTATTCCTGCGCGGTGATAGCTGGAATTGTGAATTTGTCGTGTTGTTTGGACCTGAGTGGCCAGTCGTCGTGCGGCGATGGTGTAGTGATGTTAGCTTGCTGCGCATACTCCTCGTCGCTTCGTGAAAGTACGTCTTGTGGAGCCCTTGTGGGACGTTCGGTGCCCACCCTCCAGCTCAAGATTGTGCTTTCCTGGTGCATGAAGGCCGAAGCAGTACGCGTACAGACGTTATTGTTGAACAGAACATCATGTTCACATTAATTTTGTTCCTTTTTTCAGTCGTTGCATGTTATAGTGGACCTACAGCAGACTGTTCATCTGGTTTGTGATATTTCCTTCCTCTGTTTGTGAGTCCCTTTCCATCAATATGGCAGCTTGTTTTGATTTCCTTTTTTTCAATTCATTTTGCTGTACTTCCTGTTTTGTTTGCGCCACTGCCCCTCACCTTGCGCTCAGTTCTCTTAGTGGAGGGCGGCGTGACCCCAATGGGTAGCTGATGGATAGTAATAGTAGTATGTATGTGTGTGTGCATGCATGTGCGTGCATGTGTATTGCTTGTCTTATTACACATTAGCAGCCTGTTCATTTTTAGTACTATAGTGCATGATAAATCACAGACGAGCATCACACGTTGGATACCAAGGCCGGAAGGCGCGTAGCGCGCATGGGGTAATGGGGGGGGGGGGGGGCATGTGCATCTCCTAAAAACTTTCAACCTAAGTTCAGCATGCACGTAATGGCCATCAATGACATGCACCAGCCATCCTACACATATGCGGCCGTGTACCCCCTAAAAGGGGGACCAACTACTCCCCTTGGCCGTGATCGTTTGGTCGGATCCAGATCCAGGTCCATAGGATCCACTGGATCTGCAGTGGTCGATTGGTCAAATCCCAACCCAGGTACATCGGACTTGGATCCGAGCAACCCTGCCCCGGCAGCAGGGTTGAATGGATCCAGCGGATTCATTCTTGCCAAACAAGGCATTTGTACGTGTTTGGCGTGCAACAATCATGTGTACTGTTCTTCCCCTTTTTCTGTGCACCCTCTCACAGGTGTGAATGGTTGCGTGGCTGATAAGGATTGTCCATCAGATTACAAATGCCTGAAGGCGGTGAAGCATGGCGGAAAGAATAGCTGCGCAAGTAAGTTCGGCCATTTCGTTTTGTTTTATTTCATTTTGCTTCCTCCAATGGCACATCTCACTGTACCTGTCTACATGTGGTTGTCTGCTTGTACATGCAAACGCAGGCGCACTTGCTTTCATGCAGCCTTAACCCTTTGAGGACGAAGGATGAGTATAGGGGGAATGAAGTTGAAAACATCACTGCAGCTGTACTTAGGGTTGATAAATATGGTGGTAAAGACACACCTGGCAATATGGCGGTAAACACACGCCTGCCCACACACGCTCTCCAGGCTGCAAAGTTCTGGCACAGAGCTCTCCTTCTCACCACCACCACCATCAGTTCGCGCCTGGCGCCTGGTCGATGCATGGCTGGCGGTATCCGGCATAGCAGGCTGGTACATCAAGTAGCGCATGGCACATAGATGATGACACAGCAACGACATAGCTCGATTGCGACGTACGTTTCGTCCCCGCTGGCCTCATCAGGCAATCTTCTTCTTGGATGTCTTCATACGGAGCTTGACTCGGGAGAATGAAGTTGAAAACATCACTGCAGCTGTACTTATGGTTGATAGTGGTGAGAAGGAGAGCTCTGTGCCAGAACTTTGCAGTTTAGAGAGCGTGTGTGGGCAGGCGTGTGTTTACCGCCATATTGCCAGGTGTGTCTTTACCACCATATTTATCAAGGATGAGTATACTCGGTTTTTTTAGTGCACCTGGATTCCTGAAAACCAGTATACTGATATGTCCAATAGTCTTACTGGTTTCATCATCATCCAGTAACTTTCGGCATTCTTTGTCTTGCGAAGCGTGAAACAAACCCCCCCCCCCAAAAATGCAGGCACTGTCTCTGCAAATGTCCCTTCATGTTCATCGAATTTTAGAATATTTAATTGCCAGCGCTTTATGATTTCATTCAGTTGCTGATGAAATTCATTTGCACCACCCTCGGGATTGCCGTGGGACATAGCTCGTGACCTTCTTCGTTGCATTTTCCTTCCCCTCTTGGACCTTTCCTAACCTGAGCCTACCAAGTTGGACATTTGTTGGCTGTTGTGAAACCAAACACAGTTTTGTCATTGCCTTCTCCCCCTGGCCCCCGCCACACGACGAAGCACAGATCTGTTAGCTTCTCACACGTAGTCCTCACAATATTAGACTTGTAGGAGCAGGAGGAGAAAGACGGAAAGACTAAACTAAACCAAAAACGACGACGGGAAAAGACACCGAGAAATAACAAAGAACAAACAGTTATGACGCAAGGACAAATCGTGAAGACCTCCCAGGGACCAATACGTACAGAACACATGACCAAGACCAAACAGCCAGACCACGAACGAATCGCACATCACTCTCCTTCCCAGACCAAACTAGCACTGCGCATGTACAGCATTCACTTGACAGTCATTCTCACACAGATGGAAGCAGAGGGAGGAAGGGAGGGAGGGGGGGGGGAGAGAGAGAGAGAGAGAGAGAGAGAGAGAGAGAGAGAGAGAGAGAGAGAGAGAGAGAGAGAGAGAGAGAGGGAGGGAGGGAGGGAGGGAGGGAGGGAGGGATGGAGGGAGGGAGGGAGGGAGAGGGAGAGAGAGGGAAATTACTTTTCTTCTCTATGTCTGTTGATCATGTTTCAGTTCAGGACGAGAATGTACGCTATTTGTTTATTGTCTTTGTGCACAGGTAACCTATTTCCATCAGTTTTTGGTAAGACCATGATGTGCACTGTCGATTTTTACGAACTTCTCAGAATTTACATTAAAGGGGAAGTATACCCTAAAATCAAATTTTCACCAGTTGTAGTCTTCGGGGTGCTGAGTCGAATGGTCTTGGTCCGAGGAAGCTGAGACGCTCCCTTCCTACTTGAATCCCAATCGAACTCGCGCACTTCCACCGAAACTGGGTGACTGCGCCCTACTAGATGGGGATTTGTATGCAAAATGTCACTAAAAGCGCCATTTCGTTCTTATAAAAGCACGGATGACCGCGATTGGCCCATATGTTGTAGTCTTTTGGACGCTGAGTCGACTGGTTTTGGTCCGAAAAGGCTGCGATGCAGCGTTCCTCCTTTATTCCCAATCGAACATGGTTGAACAAGCGGTCACGTACTCCTGCGTACACCAGTCACCTGGTCACCGTGCCTGCAGGGTACAACTTACTAGCCTGTTTGACCTTTTTTGGGTGCAGTCCTGTCACTCGAGTTGAACTCGAGTTGAACCTTGGTGTGAAAGTTGTCGCCTGCTGGCGCGGACACCAGGTGATTTGGGCAGCCAGGACCACGTGACCGCTTCTTCAACCATGTTCGATTGGGAATAAAGGAGGAACGCTGCATCGCAGCCTTTTCGGACCAAAACCAGTCGACTCAGCGTCCAAAAGACTACAACATATGGGCCAATCGCGGTCATCCGTGCTTTTATAAGAACGAAATGGCGCTTTTAGTGAGATTTTGCATACAAATCCCCATCTAGTAGGGCGCAGTCACCCAGTTTCGGTGGAAGTGCGCGAGTTCGATTGGGATTCAAGTAGGAAGGGAGCGTCGCAGCTTCCTCGGACCAAGACCATTCGACTCAGCACCCCGAAGACTACAACTGGTGAAAATTTGATTTAAGGGTATACTTCCCCTTTAACCCTTTGCCGGTCTAACTCAATGTATGTGAGGGGCGGTCACGCAAATACATGTACACACAACCAGCAATAACTCAAGAACCATGTGATGTAGGTATGGGTAAACCATATATGTTGGACTCAGTAGAGCGTCCAGCCCCTATATGATGTCCAACTCCTATATAGAGGCCATTGGTCCAAAATCCACTGTACAGAGTCCAAAATTGGAATCAACTGTGAGCTCAGTTTAGATGGACATCACTCCCTGTATAGAGTCCAGCCAATTGGCTTCACCCCTATATAGAGTCCATTGGTCCAAAATCAACTGTACGGAGTCCAAATTTTGAAATCAACTATAAAGATTAAAGAGTCTTTATGTGGACAACACTCCCTGTATAAAGTCCAGCCAATTAGGCATCCCCTATCGAGTTCGAAATTAGACATAGGATCTGCTGTAAGCATTGAATATTAACCAGAAAACGGCCTCTCCCTTTAATCCTTTACATCATTCACTTCTCAAGATAAAAAATATGTATTGAGGCGCCACTGCAGCCACTTCACTACATGAAAAACCCTACAAACACCATCCTCAAATCAAGTGGTCTCTTCGCAGACGCTGCAAATTACAATATCTCAATCATGCAGTGTTGCCAAATTATTGTGCACGCACACACACACATGCACACACCCACACGTCAGGCGAAATAGCACGTCATCGTACATTTGAGATCAGCGGGAAGAAGATGACGACGTCCACTAATTTAGTATCTGTGCACACGAATCTGCTGTGTGTGTGACTCTGTGTGTCAGCTATGATATCATCTTCTGTGGTTCCATGCCTAGCATGTACGTCTGAACCATCCTGCAAAGTTTGAATGACGTAGGTTGAGCGATCGCTCCGCGAAATATACTTTTTGAAATTCTCTTCATAGTATATCTTCCACCATTGAAATTTCGAATTTCTTCAAAAAAAGTGCTGAGAGGGGTGGCTTGCAACCTCGATATGGCTTGTTCCAGGCATGCTTTGGAGCCATCTTCTGTTGAAGTAGTGGCGGGGATCTGCCCTGCAACTGCTACAACAAAAAATGATTCGATCTGAGAAAGGGTGAGACCGCGAATCTCGGTTGAATATTGAGTATTTCAAGCCTTTTCACGACGAAGATGGAGTTCTTTTTGGAGATGGACGTCGCGGCAAAGGACATCGTGTCCGACGTCTGGCGTCTGGTGAAGCCAGGGATCATTTGTCCAGTCAGGTCGGCAGCCTTACCGTCGGTAAGCTTGTGTTTGGATCCCGTTCTGCTCGATGTGGTAGATCACAAACAATTTGATATCGCACAAATTGATCTCTGCATCGTGCGTACGGTATTTTATATTCAGAAAATCCCAAAGTGTCTCTGTGTGGCCGTCCTATGCCACGAGAAACTCCAATCAGGCTCCTATGTCCTCTGTCTTCATGATTGAATGTCCACTTCGTTTGAACAACGAACACAACAATCGAGGACGGCTTTGCAATGAAAAATACAGCTATACTGGAGCTGAAAAAAGGAAGAAAAAAACGTGCTCAGGATGAGACTCGAGTACACGCATACTCTCCCAGCAGGTGAAACGCAAATTTTTGTGAAAAATGGGTGACGCCGACTGACCAGTAATTTCGCCTGACGCAACGCCAAGAAAATACCTAGAAAAAAAACAAGAATCGAAAGAGAATAATGGAGAGCCCAGGATTAATTATTTGTTTTCAAACTATTGCGCGCGCGCGCGCGCGCACACACACACACACACACACACACACACACACACACACACACACACACACACACACACACACACACACACACACACACACACACACACACACACACACACACACACACACACAAACTTATACAACGCCAAGAAAACACCAAGAAAAGAGTAGAGACACAATACACACGCAACTCCAACAGCGATGCAAACGTCCACCCATTTACACGTAAAGTCAAGAGGGATAACAAATAATTATACGAAACGAATGCATACGGGGACGGGTACACGCACGTTTACATACATGTAGTAGTGTAAGAGAGTAACATAGTGCAGTGGTCAGCATAATACTAGCACATGCTGAGAGTGCAATAGCAAGCTTCACCATTGCTCATGGCCATGCAAATGTTCAGCAGCACTCAGTTCCGCAAGCTTCTGAAGATCAGCACACCTGCAACAAATAGATAGCACAAGGATACGCCTATTAACGTAATGATGCATGGGAGCACACAACTACCAAGTTCTCAACGAATGTGATGCTCAATGAAAATCAATCCACTCAAAGACCTGTGAACAGGTGACGGTGGGGACAATAATCTATTAGTAATACGAGGAATAAGATCGTTTGTGCACACTCAAGACGCACGGACACACCACCATACATGTAGTGTACACAGTGTTTCACTGCAACTACTTCGAAGTAAATTGAAATGAGATGATTTGAACAATCTGTACAGCGTTGCCGTCAGTCAGTCTTCCCCAAGATGGAAATGCAATGATTTGGTGTCACGAGGCAGTTTCACTGACACAATGTCATGTTCGTGACATCAAAACGGTTACTTCAGGGAATACGAGTATTAGCTTGAGAAGCTTTTTCTTGTCATTGGCATACAAGCAATCCTCCTACTACTACTAGTACACTGGCACTGCGTTTGTGGATCCCATTGTATTTGACATCATACTATAATTTGTAGAGGAAGAGTGTCGTGGAGTTTCACATAATTTTCACAGGGATAAAAATACATTTCTCATGAAATAATTATAATAATTGATGATAGCTAGACGATCGTATACGATTGATGCAAAGTCCTTGCAGTCCTTGAGGACTATTACGAAGTGGTTGATTACTTTTAGGGCATTCATTCAAGCAACATCAAACAAACACGATACGCTCCTTGAAAATGGAAACAAATTCAAGCATAACAACAGAACAGCAGACCAATCGAAACAAGTAAAAGCTTCCTTACCTCAGTCATCGTCCTGCCATGTAGTTGGACAGCCTTTTGACACGGTGGTACAGGCAGCTCTTGTCCAGTCAAACAGGGGTATCCTTGTGGCGTCGAACGAAAGAGAATGTCAGTGTATCTGACTCGTCAGATTGGAACTGTGCTGAACCTTTCTCTTTCTCCGCTTTCTGCTTTCATCCCTCGCTCTGATGAAACCGTTCAAACGTCTTACTGGCAGCAATGGCCAGCCAAACAGGGGATCCTTGTGGCGTCGAACGAAAGAGAGTGTCAGTGTACCTGACTCGTCAGATTTGAACTGTGCTGAACTTTTTCTCGTTCTGCAATTTCTGCTTTCATCCCGCGCACTGATGAAACGTCTTCAGAGAACCACAAGACGCTTTCCAGATTTGATTTTGAACGTCTCCTTATCCTCCTTGGTTACCTCGAGACAGATTACTGTCAGCAACTGCACAGCAGAACTGGCAGCCATGGCTGAAGTGAAGAAAGGAATGCGCTGCCACGAGGCAAGCAAAACTGAAAATGTGTTTGTTCTCTTTCGGGCACAACACACAGGACGGCGTGACTGGATAAACTGGACTCCTGGACTGTGAATAGGGGACTTGTAGAAAAAGTGTACTCCTTATAGGGGATTGCGCGGCAGGATGAAGCTGATCAAAACTGAGTGGACTCCTGGACTCTGTATAGTGGATTTTGGACCAATGGACTCTGTTGTGTATCGTGTCGGAGAAAGGTCTTCTGGGGTGTCGTCGAGATCTCGTTGCGACCGTGACTCCTGCTTGTCTCCCTGGCTAGGTGCTGCTTGCTTTGCTTTTTGCGTAGTGTTTTTGATTATTGTTTACTATTGCGTATTGTTAGTGTTCGTTTTGATTTGGTACAATACTTGTTACGAGATACGACACATTGTGTAGTGTGTGTTTGCAGCACGAAGAAGATTGCTCACCAGAACGGTTAGCTCAGGAGCTTGGGCTTACCTTGTGCAATCACAGTTCATCAGCTTGGACATTGCGCTTGGTCCCATGCGAATAACCGACTAGAATAGTAATTATTTCTTCGTTGCATTTTTGAATTGTGTTCTTGCTAGCTCGTTGATTTATTTAGTTGATGTGTTGATTTGTGTTTGATTACTTATTTATTTGATGCACGATTTATGTGCGCTGACTGCGTGATGGCATGCAATTATGATCATGCTTGCGCCAGCTAGCTAGATGCCTGCGCCGCGCACTGATGTTGAATGAGTTAGTATGCGCCCCGCGCTGTTCATGCATATATGGTACATGGTGTGTAATGTTTGCCGCACATGCGTATACGTGCCTCGCCTCGTACTGCTTATGTGCCGCGCGCCGTACTATTGCTGTCGCTTTGCCGCCAAATTTAGCTTCCGCTTTCCGAGCGCTGTACGCTCTTCTGTACGCTCATGCCAAAGTTGGACACACGTTGTGGCTGGCCAGCGCTTTACCCCTCATGCGTTGTTCTTTTCCTTGATGCTGTGGTTTGTTTTTCCTTAGTGTTCTAGAGTTCTCTTTCCGATGTAGTTCGTATTTTTCCAGTCTCTTCTTCTCAATGTATTCTACTGTTCGTTCATTATAGTCCGTAAAGAATTACGTGACCTTTTGTCTTGTGGCGTCTGTGCGATCCTGAAACTTTTGAGGTGTTAGTAGTGAACACAACATTTTGGCGACCACGCCAGGATCGAGACGCGTGAACATGGATGAGGTAGAAGCGAAGCTGATCGCAAATGGTCAAGCTTATGGCTACACTGGAGAGGCATTGCGTACTTACGTAGAGGAGCGTATCGAGAAGCACGAGGAGAAAGTGCGTGCAGACAGAGAGCGCGAAGAACGAGCAGGAAGTAGATTGGAAAGGAAAGATGACGAGCAGCTGCTTGCGAGGATTGCAGATTTGGAGTTGCAAGTCCAGCACACACGAGAGACTCAGAGTGATGAGAGCACTTTGTTGAATACGACGAATGGCAGTTTAGCGAGCAAGAGGGCTGCCATCAAGATGCCGAAGTTCGACGGTAAGCAGACTGTTGAGACCTATCTCGAACTGTTCGAGGATGTGGCAAAGCAAAACGAGTTCAGCGACGACGAGTACCTGATCCGCTTGCGCGTGGCTGTTGCTGGCAGCAAGTTGGAAGGTGCATGCTATGGCTGCAACACCTTTGCCGAAGCGAAGCGCGAGCTGCTGATGGCGCATGGGAAGACCGCCGACAAAGCGTGGCAAGCCCTGATGGCCATACAGCAGAAAAGTGAGGAGAGTTTCTACCAGTTTGTGGTACGAGTGACGCGCGAGACGGAGAAGTGGGCAAAACTCGCCAGGCCTAGCCGTACCTCTAGCCGCGGACAAATCGGTGAGCTGGACGACACTGAATTGTTCGGATGTGTCGTACGTCAAGTCCTGCTAGAAGCTGTGTCGGCAGAAACTAAGGCCTTCTTAATCGAGAAGAGATGTTACACGAAGGACTTGAAGGCGTTTGCGGAGGATGGTATGGCTTACCAAACAGCCCACGGACGTAGCAAGCTGAAGCCTGCCAAGTCTAGCACCAGCGACAAACGTATACCGTTTGCGTCAGCAGAGTGTTTGACGGTAAGCGTTGATGAGGCTAACAAGAAATTGTCAGCTATGGCGTCTGAGCACCGAAACGCGTACGTCAAGGCAGAGGGACTGTGTTTCAACTGCCTGAGACCAGGACATCGAGTGATGAATTGTCAGAACAAGGGTCGTTGCAAGCACTGCAACAAGCGACACCACAGTCTACTGCACAGAGAGGACAAACAGGTAACATCCGAACCGATAGCCGAATCGAAAGTCGGTACGTATGAATGTAGTGCAAACAGCGTGCACTTGATGACCGGCGTGGCTGAGGTACAAGGACCTAGCCGAAAGGCCAGTGTACGCATATTCATCGACCCAGGTGCGCAGGCATCGTTCATCACCGCGCCACTGGTGAACTCGCTGCAACCGGCACACCTTGGATCGCAAACTGTCAGGCTGAAGGCGTTTGACGTGGAGCCGAAGTTTGAAAAGATGGACAGGTACCGTGTCACCATCAAGGGTGCAACGAAGTCCATTTCCGTCAATGCCTGGCAAAAGAAGTCGCTAGGTCTCCGATTCGATCCGCTAGCAGACAGCACAATTGCACGTTGGCAGTCACAGGGATTGCAGCTGTCTGATGACTCGACAAAGGCCGGATCAAGCGAAGTGCACATGCTGATTGGAGCTGACTACTGCAATGAGTTCCTTCTCCGCAAGGAGCAAATCAATGGAGAGACGGCCTGGCACACTGAAATAGGCTGGGTGCTGTCAGGACCGGCTAATAGTGAAACCAAGTCAGCGACCGTCAGTGTGAGTTGTATTGAACTTGACCGACTGTGGAAGATGGAAGAGGTGCCGGAAATAGCTGAGACGTTACCGGACTTCCCGATAGAGCGGCAAGGCCCTCATTACCAAGTGGGATTGCTATGGCGATCTGAGAAGCGTCCGCCAGCCAACCTAAACCAAGCGATGGCAGCGGCACACTCACTGCTGAAGCAGCTACAGAGACGAGGTCAACGTCCAGCGTATGATGACGTCCTCATCACTGAGTACTTGAAGCTGGATGCCATTGAAAAGGAACCGCATCCGGAGGAAGCCGGCTATTACATGCCGCATCATGCCGTATTCCGTAGCGACGCCTCAACGACGAAGACACGGGTCGTCTTCAATGCATCCGCCGCCTGCACCGGAGCACCATCCCTAAACGACATGGTCGATCCCGGGCCATCACTCCTACCGGATCTCACTGGTATCCTCCTCAGGTTCCGTGAGTATGAATGTGCTGTACAAGCCGATATTCGCAAGGCTTTTTTTATGATCGGAATGCGTGAAGAAGATAGGCCATATCTGCGTTTTGTTTGGCCTGAGATAGGTAGCGAAGAAATGTGTATCTGGCGTTTAAAGAAGCTGCCTTTTGGAGTGAATTGTTCTCCTTTCATACTTAGTGCTGTGCTGCGCTTTCATCTCGATAGTGCATTCGAGTCTGCTTCTGCTGCTGAGCGTGATATCATAGAGCTGCTGCTGCGTAGTTTTTATGTTGATGATTGCGTTTCTAGCTTGCCATGCTGTGCGGATGCTGAAAAGCTGCAGGAGTATAGCGTTAATGTTTTGCAGGGAGCAGGCATGGAGTTGCGGAAGTGGCGAGGGAACACGATGACCTCAGACCCCGAGGCTGGTTCCAAGGCACTGGGTATTGTGTGGAACACCGAGTCAGATTGTATTTCGGTGGCTGCGCTCGGTGATGTTGAGTGTCCCAAGGAAGTGTCTGGTTGGTCGCGTCGTGCGTTGTTGCGTTGTGTTGCCGCTGTGTTCGATCCGCTAGGTTGGGCGTCACCCGCAGTTGTGCCAGGCAAGATGATGTTGCAAGAGAGTTGGAAGCTCGGCGGTGGTTGGGATGACCCATTCCCTATTGATTTGGCTGTCCGATGTGCTTCATGGTGGGGAGAGCTCGCAGCGCTTTCTGCCGTTAAAATCCCCAGATGGATCGGGTGTACTCCAGATGCTCCAGTCACTTTGCATGTATTCTCAGATGCATCCGAGAAGGGCTATGGCTGTTGTTTCTATGTTGTGTCCGGTTTGACGTCTTCTTTGTTGTGTGCGAAGGCGAAGGTTGCACCTGTTGTACGTCCCACTCTTGCGCGTCTGGAATTGTTGGCTGTGTGTCTTGGCGTGAAGATGTTGTCCTTTGTCGTCAATGAATTGAGAGTGCCAATTGAAAGGATTGTGGGGTGGACAGACAGCCTAACCACATGGCACTGGATCTCAAAGCCGTCGTATCACTGGAAGACGTATGTTGCTAATCGAGTTGCTGCAGTGCAAGAAGTTTCGCAGAAGCTGCAAGTAGAATGGCGTCACTGTCCAGGAGTTAGCAACCCTGCAGATCTTGTCTCGCGTGGTGTCCCAGTGTGTGACTTGCAGAAGGAGATGTGGCTGCATGGTCCGTCATGGTTGAGCGATGAGTCTCAGTGGCCACCAGTCATCTCGTTTCAGAGCACCAATGAGTCCGTCACCGAAGCACGCGTGTCGGCTGTGGAGGTTGACACTCCAGTTGTTTGGCCGTGGGAGAAGTTCTCCAAGTGGCAACGAGCTCGCGGTTTGGTCGCAAGTATGCTGTCATGGCGACACAAGGGTGTTTCGCGTGCAGAATTGATTCCATCTGCTGAGTCTGTGATGTTTCGCGCCATCCAAGAGCAATGCTTCCCCAAGGAGTTGTCCCAGTTGCGGAGCAAGGAGCCACTGAAGAAGGGTTCGAAGCTGTTCAAGTTGTCTCCGTTTCTGGATGAAGCTGGTTTGCTCAGAGTTCGTGGTCGTCTGCAGGAGAGCGATCTGTCCTACGAGGTTCAGCATCCGATCATCCTGGGCAGATGTCATCTAAGTGAGTTGTTTCTGCGTGATGCTCACCTTCAGCGAATGCACCAGGGTGTAGAGAGCGTGCTTGCGTTTCTACAACAGCAGTTCTGGATTCTCGGAGCTCGTCGGTTTCTTCGTAGCGTGTCGGAGAAGTGCATTGTTTGCCGCAGATTTCGCGCACAGACTGCTGCTGAGGAGATGCCACCGTTGCCCTCAGACAGGGTGAAGCACCACCAGCCATTCGGTCTCACAGGTATTGATTATGCAGGTCCGCTGTACGTGCGCAGTTCATCAAATGTTCAGAAAGTGTGGGTCGCACTCTTCGTGTGCGGTACTACTCGCGCAGTGCACCTAGAGCTTGTGGATAGCCTGTCGACAGAGGTGTTCCTGCTAGCATTGCGTCGTTTCATCGCCCGTCGTGGGAAGCCGCTGCGTATACGTTCAGATAATGCTACGACGTTCAAGTCCGCCGCAGACAAGGTGGCAATCCCGTGGTTCTTCAATCCGCCATCTGCCCCGTGGCATGGAGGGTTCTATGAGCGTCTGGTGGCATGTGTGAAAGCTCCCTTGACGAAGGTTCTCGGTCGAGCGTCATTGAGTCGAGACGAGCTGTTCACTGTCTTGACGGAGATCGAGAGAGTCGTCAACTCTCGACCCCTCACTCCGGTTTCTACGGATGTAGCTGACGAGTCGCCGCTGACTCCAGCCATGATGTTGGGAGACATCTTTGCAACCGGTATTGCCTCGTCTGACAGACCACTCGATCCACGGCAGTTGTCCGCTCGAGTCAAGTATGTCCACACCGTCTACGAGCACCTCAACCAGCGTTGGTCGTCTGAGTATCTCATTCGTCTCAGTGAGTATTGTTGTACATGTGGCTGCGCTTGTGTCTCTTCGTTGTACATGCGGTTGCACGTGTAGCTCTTTGTCGTACATGTGGCTGCTTTTGTGTCTCTTTGTTGTACATGCTGCTGAGTCGTGGTACATGCTGCTGCGCTGTTTTCGACTCCTGGGTACATGCGGCTGCACCGTCTTCTGTCCCCGTTGGTACACACTTGCTTGTCTTGTCCCCGTTGTACGCCTTCACTATGATATATTCTGTTGTCTCGTCTTGTCTCCGTGTCAGTCGCCAGTCGTTCGTTGTCAGTCGTCCGTCGTTCGTTGTCAGTGTTAGTTGTCTGATAACCATGAGTTCTCCATCGCCTACTGAAGCGAAGTAGAAGAAAAAGTACTCTAACAATTTGTAGTAGTCTTTTGTGGTGTGGCGTGGCGAGGAGCCTAGAGGAAGTTCGTGCACGGTTCTCAAACCCGTGACGACATTTGGCGCCCAACAAATCGTGTCCACGACCCTGAGTTCGTCTCCATATCAGCTGTGTTTTCGTCTCCTCTTCGTGTTCTCGCCATGGCCCAGCTACTTGAGTCTCACCAACGTCCAAGCCTACTCAGGTGAGAATGCCTTTGTAATTGTCTACTCTGCGTAATGTGTTGCCGTCACTTGTATTCGATTTCGAATTTTTTCAAATTGTTTTGCGTTGGGTGACTCTGGTCCCGGCAGGAAGTCCGTGGAACCTTGTTCTCTTGTGCTCGAGTGTGTAGTGTAGTCTAGCTGCTCGTTGTAAGTTCGCCCCGTTTTGTTCGTGGTTCCTGTGTCGCTCTGACTACCCTGTACTGTACGGTTGTGTTTATGAAAATTTCAAACTTCTGTTCGTGTGCTACGCGTTCGAATCTGGAACTTGTTTTTGCTTGCTCGTCGTGCATTCAGCATGGGTTACTTTGATCTCATCTTGTGTTGTGCACTTGTGCTTATCACGGAGTTGCCGTCGGACTGCTCCGATATTGTGACTGTGTCGCGTGATTTGTTTGGATGTCCACCTGAACGTTTTCGAGGTGCTGCCTCGTTTGTAGTCGATCCATATTGTTTTGTTTCGTGTTTGTACCGTTTCACTAGTACTAGTAGTAGTAGTAGTTTCTCCATGTTCCGTGCAGAGCGTTGTCAGGCTCGGTCATGCACTGTGCGCCCAGTCGAAAAGCTGGTGGCTTCCGGTTTGGTGGGAGGTGTGAACTTCATGTAGGATTCTCGTTTCGGATCCAGGTTGAATTTTTTTGTGAGCGTATGGTTTTGTAATAATTGTGTTTCGGCATGTAGGTTTCTCTAGTTCGTTTGGGTGGGCGTCTGATCATGGTGAGCCACGGTCTGCCTGGTGGTCTGCAGGGATCCTGTGTTTTGTTGTATCGGTTTGCCTTGCGGGTGTTATGGTTTCCGCATGTTGCTGGTTGGCCCTTGCGCGCCCCAGTCGGTCCCTGACAGTTTTTGTCTCGGTTTTTTGGTTTTGCGAAGCGGATGTAGTTCCGTGTTTTTCAGGTTCAATCCCTGTGGTTTTTTCAGGTTCAATCCCTGTGGTTTTTTCAGGTTCGATCCCTGTGGGTTTTTCAGGGTAGCGCCCTGTGGTTTTTCTTCATTATCTTTTGCGTATTGGTAACCGATTTGTTTGTGTGTCCTCAATGGTGTCCTCACTTATTAATTGCTCCTGTTTCAGTCGACGTGTTCTTCCTGACTGTTCTTCCCTTCCTTCGTGTGCCTTTCTGATTTTCGGCGATGGCTGAGATGTTTGCGTCAGTCCGTGTTTCTTTCTGTGTGTGTCTTTCTGTCTCTGTGAGCTTTCGTAGCCCCATCGGCTGCGTGATGGTTTGCTGCGTGATGGTTTTCCGGACAACTCCTGTGCTTCCAGATGCCTGGTCACCCGGTTCAGCTGCCGCGGTCTTCGCAGTGCCATCGGTTTGCCTTGGCTTCGTACCAGGGCAACGTGGTTACTTCCTGGCGGCCCACGCCTGAAAGTATGGCGGTTCCCTCTATGGGTGGGCCCGGTCTGTTTTCTTTTCACACATTTGTGCCTTGGCTTTTTGTCCGGAGTTACGTCTCTTACTGTTTTGGCCCTGCATGTTTCGTTTCTATTCTCCTGTGTATGTTGTTCACATTTGATTTCTTTTTCTTCTGTCTTTCTTCTTATTTTGTTTTGATTGCTTCCATCCACAGGAGTGGATGTCTTTTTTTGATGGGGGATAGTGTTGTACATGTGGCTGCGCTTGTGTCTCTTCGTTGTACATGCGGTTGCACGTGTAGCTCTTTGTCGTACATGTGGCTGCTTTTGTGTCTCTTTGTTGTACATGCTGCTGAGTCGTGGTACATGCTGCTGCGCTGTTTTCGACTCCTGGGTACATGCGGCTGCACCGTCTTCTGTCCCCGTTGGTACACACTTGCTTGTCTTGTCCCCGTTGTACGCCTTCACTATGATATATTCTGTTGTCTCGTCTTGTCTCCGTGTCAGTCGCCAGTCGTTCGTTGTCAGTCGTCCGTCGTTCGTTGTCAGTGTTAGTTGTCTGATAACCATGAGTTCTCCATCGCCTACTGAAGCGAAGTAGAAGAAAAAGTACTCTAACAATTTGTAGTAGTCTTTTGTGGTGTGGCGTGGCGAGGAGCCTAGAGGAAGTTCGTGCACGGTTCCCAAACCCGTGACGACAGTATCATCGGTCGAAGTCAACTCCGATTGTCGTGAACGACGTTGTGTTTATTGCCGACGACAACCGGAAGCGGCAATCATGGCGCTTGGGTAGGGTCGCAGAGCTGTATCCTGGAAGAGATGGCAAGTGCAGGGTGGCCAAAGTCCAAGTTGGCCAATCGTCCATGCTACGGCCCATTCAACGCTTGGTTCCGTTGGAAGTAGCGAAGGAGCATGTTGAGCCGCCTGCTGTGGACGCTGAGCCGCAGCCGCAGACACCCGCGAGCGCTGATCCAGTCAACGTCGTCGATGATGTTGAAATACCTTCGACGACCGTTGAACCGCAAGTTACGCGTCGATCTCGTCGTACCGTTCGACCACCACCTCGTCTTGATTTGTGATCAGTGTGGTTGAAGCCCTTTGGTGGGGAGAATGTTGTGTATCGTGTCGGAGAAAGGTCTTCTGGGGTGTCGTCGAGATCTCGTTGCGACCGTGACTCCTGCTTGTCTCCCTGGCTAGGTGCTGCTTGCTTTGCTTTTTGCGTAGTGTTTTTGATTATTGTTTACTATTGCGTATTGTTAGTGTTCGTTTTGATTTGGTACAATACTTGTTACGAGATACGACACATTGTGTAGTGTGTGTTTGCAGCACGAAGAAGATTGCTCACCAGAACGGTTAGCTCAGGAGCTTGGGCTTACCTTGTGCAATCACAGTTCATCAGCTTGGACATTGCGCTTGGTCCCATGCGAATAACCGACTAGAATAGTAATTATTTCTTCGTTGCATTTTTGAATTGTGTTCTTGCTAGCTCGTTGATTTATTTAGTTGATGTGTTGATTTGTGTTTGATTACTTATTTATTTGATGCACGATTTATGTGCGCTGACTGCGTGATGGCATGCAATTATGATCATGCTTGCGCCAGCTAGCTAGATGCCTGCGCCGCGCACTGATGTTGAATGAGTTAGTATGCGCCCCGCGCTGTTCATGCATATATGGTACATGGTGTGTAATGTTTGCCGCACATGCGTATACGTGCCTCGCCTCGTACTGCTTATGTGCCGCGCGCCGTACTATTGCTGTCGCTTTGCCGCCAAATTTAGCTTCCGCTTTCCGAGCGCTGTACGCTCTTCTGTACGCTCATGCCAAAGTTGGACACACGTTGTGGCTGGCCAGCGCTTTACCCCTCATGCGTTGTTCTTTTCCTTGATGCTGTGGTTTGTTTTTCCTTAGTGTTCTAGAGTTCTCTTTCCGATGTAGTTCGTATTTTTCCAGTCTCTTCTTCTCAATGTATTCTACTGTTCGTTCATTATAGTCCGTAAAGAATTACGTGACCTTTTGTCTTGTGGCGTCTGTGCGATCCTGAAACTTTTGAGGTGTTAGTAGTGAACACAACAGACTCTATATAGGGTGCTGGACATCATATAGTGCATGGACTCTATACTGAGTCCTACATATATTTTCAAAATCTGTATGCCTGAACGCTTCCAGTAAATTCAAATATGACTAGGTCCAGGCAAGGATAGGGCCCATGGTAGCCCTTCAAGCTGAGAGAAAATACAATTGCGAATGAAATACACGAATATCACAGCACGAAGGGCATACCAAGTTCGTGATGGAGCTGAAGTCGTACGATAAACAATCAGGTAAGGGCTACGTCTTTACAAGAAATGTAGGCTCTCTACAATACTGCCATTGAACACCAACACCTCGCCATCGGCGATACGCCAGCAGCAGCAATTCCCATTCCACGATATCGCAGTTTCGGTTTGTTCATCTCAGCGCTGCTCGCGTCAGATTCACTCTCGCTCAGATGAGTACTCAGGCGCGAGCTTACGCATGCCATGATTCTCACGGCCAGGCGAATCAGCTGATCGCACCTGACGAGTCCTTGTGACAGTCGCTGTCGCCGTGTCGGCAGCAAGAAGGCTTCCTCTCTGTTTGGAGAATTTTGTTTCTTCATTCGTGGACGATATATTTTTGAACTAGCAGGACTCAACGGAGCTCTTTTTCTCAACACACTACACTGCAAAACCTCCCGGGAGATCCAGCCTCGACTGGTGCTGTTACTGCTCTCAGAACGCTTGTCAAACACGGCCCCAAGAGATGCACTTGCATTCTTGAAATGCGCGCATGGCGGATGGTCGTCTTTTCCAATTTCAACAAACTTCAGTCGAGTCCTTGTGACATTGAACACCAACACCTCGCCATCGGCGATACGCCAGCAGCAGCAATTCCCATTCCACGATATCGCAGTTTCGGTTTGTTCATCTCAGCGCTGCTCGCGTCAGATTCACTCTCGCTCAGATGAGTACTCAGGCGCGAGCTTACGCATGCCATGATTCTCACGGCCAGGCGAATCAGCTGATCGCACCTGACGAGTCCTTGTGACAGTCGCTGTCGCCGTGTCGGCAGCAAGAAGGCTTCCTCTCTGTTTGGAGAATTTCGTTTCTTCATTCGTGGACGATATATTTTTGAACTAGCAGGACTCAACGGAGCTCTTTTTCTCAACACACTACACTGCAAAACCTCCCGGGAGATCCAGCCTGGACTGGTGCTGTTACTGCTCTCAGAACGCTTGTCAAACACGGCCCCAAGAGATGCACTAGCATTCTTGAAATGCGCGCATGGCGGATGGTCGTCTTTTCCAATTTCAACAAACTTCAGTCGATCGATACGGCAAAAATTTGTATGGTAAGCATGGTTGTTTTGCACATCGTCAGAAAGCCTTGGACCTCAGCTACGCGTAGAGCGCCATTTTAGCTGTCTCCTAGCAACAAGACCCCAAAAAACATGAGGGCCAAACGTACCGATACTATAGTATCGGTACGCTTATGGTAGACCGGTAAAGGGTTAACCTTTTGAGCCCGGGCCCATTGAAAACCTCTGCCATGCAGCAAGAAATTTAAATTAACTCTATTTGAGCAAACTTGATTTCAAACGATTCTTTCATGTATCCTGAGCACAAAACTGTTTTTGTTTTGGAAATACGACACAGATTACCAAAGTTATGACCGTTTTCATAAAGGTAGTTTTACGAGAAATTGGTATTTTGAAATGTATGCACGCGCATGTAACTCCAGTTCAAACTTACGGAGCCACTAGCATTTTTTTACGGTACTCGTACATCCTAGGAGTCCTCTGCGCAGGGGTACAGCTCGACGCCACGCCATGGAAGAAACGCGGTATCGATGTAGTTCCGTACTGATTCGTGACTGGACAGGAGACTGCGCTCTTGAACATTATCCTTTCATGACATTGTTGTCATATGTTGCACGTTGATACTATTAGTGTATTGTAGTTACGAATTGTGTACAGAACTGTCACATTCTGCAAGGGCAGTATTGTCAAGACATGCTAGGTCGCTTGCAATACTGGTGCGTTGCGTATTACTGCTATGTATTTCGCGAGTGTAATATTTATTTGTTAGTCTGTTAGAATTACATCACGAGTGCATATCTGTTACTAGGGATATCAGCGAACGCACTGCGCAGCCCATCTGCGCAGGTCAGCCTGGCCCATCTACGCGCGGCCGACAAAAAAACTCATGAACCCTTTCATTTTTTTGCAAAATAAATCGTGCGAAGAAGATGCACGGAATGGCTGAAAACTAGGCTGAGGAAAAGTAGCATCCAGAGACTCTCAAACAAATTCAGGGCCCATCGCTTCTGACAATGGCAGCGAAGACATCAGGGAGCTGATTGCAGCAACTCTCTACCAAGCGCGACGCTGGTTACTCACCAGGGCAGGGCGCTTCCATCGCGCAAGAAATGGCCGCTTGCGAAAAATGCAAGTCCGATTTTGGAACGATCCAACCAGGGTAATCCCTTGAAAATTGGCCTGAACACCTCTCATACTGGTGTTTCACGATGTGCAAACTTTCAGAGAAATCGACCGGGGAGAACGTGGTGAGCTCGTGGGTCCTCCTGTATCGCGTATGATTTGAATGGTCGCGGGGACAGAAGAACAGTAATTTTACGACTCCCAGCGGTGCAAACAGACCGCGGCCATGTTTTCTCTGTCGGCCGCGATCACGTTCAAAAAATCGATGACGCAATGCATGCGCAGAGGCCTGCGCAGTGCGTTCGCTGACGTCCCTACTGTTACGTCTACGTCGAGACACATTTTATGATACAGTAATTGCTATGCGTGTTCGTACCACGACATGTTCACGAGCGGAATATCTTGTGAATTGTTCTAATGTATTATATAAGTAGAATTGTTGACACACTAATTGGTTGCAATGTACATGTACTTACTAGTACATGTACTTGATCCGTTGCATTATCGCCATCCGCGGCAACTCCGCTACGATCTACTTGGCGAAACTTACTCTCGCTGACAGGGTGTGCTGTCACCCTGTCGCTGGGTGCAAGCACCCCTTGACAGACACTGTTTTCACCTCCGTAATCAACAATTCTTTATTCTTTCACTCCAGCACATTGCAAGTAATTATTAGTTTCTGCTTGTTCTGCATTTCAAATTATTGCTTTTCTGTTCGTTGCATGCACTCGTCCGCGCTGCACGCGGACTTTGGCAGTCGCCATATTTAGTATCTCTATGGCTACGATAAATCATGCATTTTCTGTACGCTGCATTTTCTCTCTATGCCACGTCGTTGTGTGCATGCATGCAGCGCAAGCCAAATGCACGCACGCTGCACGTTTTGCTCTGGACAGCGATTTGGCGATCGTTGTTCGGAGTGTTCTTTTGGTGTTCTTGTTGGAAACGAGTGGTAATGTCGATTAAAGGAGTTTCTGGGGTTTTATGGTCTGCCTGACGATGGTTAGTTGCGGGACCAAGTCGCACCGCAACAGTGACGTTCTAGCGTGTCACAGTGGCAGTGGTCATGACGTTGATGTATATGGATTCCCCCATGCCATATTTGACCTGTAGTTCATGTACTCCCGTACTAGATTTGTACCACAGTTGTATGACCTCGCACCATAACGGCATGCTTGCTTGGCTTGGGAGATACTTCCGTGCTTCATGTGTTTTGCCTCTTCAGTTGTGTTTTCCTTCTCTTCAGATTTGTTTTATAATAAATGTCTTCTTGCTAACTGTAGACATATCATGGCGCAGTGAACTGTTCGTTCCTTGTAGAACTCACCTGTGTGTTTAGCTTCTCGTGCTTTGTGTTTGCACCTCGTTGTGTTGCGCACTGGCCGATTTTTTGTGGTTTGTTCGTGATACCAGCATTTGTGTAGGTTGCGACCACGATGTCCGACTCAGACCCTGCTCCTGACATTGTTGCCCTGACCGCGATGTTGGCGGCACAAATGAAGTCCTCAGAGGAGAGGGAACGTAAAATGGCTGACCTGTTCCAACAAACTATACAACGACTGACACAACCAACACAACAACCCGTGCAACCCAGCACCACATCACCAGCTCCAAAGCCTGTCTCTGCGGAGCGACCGATTTTACTGTCGTCCTCGACATTAGCCGACTTCAGATTTGTTTTATAATAAATGTCTTCTTGCTAACTGTAGACATATCAGACGTGTCAGAACGTCACGCATGCTCAAAAGGTTAAACGATTGATTGCCGATCTCTCCACATCTGCGCGAAGAAGAAACATTCCCTCTTCCAGCAATTTCGACGATTCACTCACTACACGGTGGTATACCAACACCTTGACATGCACAATTGCTGGGTTTGTTTCCTTTTTTCTTTTTCTTTTGTGTCCTCTTCTCCTCTTTCCCCGAGTACAAGATATTTCTATGGGTAAGAGATCCCCTCGACAGGCCTAGAGCCTCTGGGTTTTTATTTATATTTGAACAAGCCTCTTATACGGGCAATCACAGAACATGATATCACTGGACTGACACAACAACTAAAGAAAAAGAAAAAGAAAACAAGAAAACAGTTTATAGCCTCTGGGTAATCCTTTAACTCTTTACCGTTTGTACGTACAAATTTCGACCGCTCGCGGTCGATGACTTCTATGCGCACAGCGCTGGACTGGTTCACCGCAGAGAGCTGGGATTTTCCCTACTGGTAGCCAAGATGTACGCGCAGAGGATGCCGACAATTTTTTTGTGTGATGCATTATAAAAAATCGCGAAAATCGCGACTTGAAAAATGCGCTTTGGGAAAAGTGCGTACCCTGCGACTTTTGGTATTGCCTGCAGATTATTTCGACTTTTGCTTGAGCTGGCCTCACAACTGTCTGCCCTGCTGTGCAAGCCATGGACGCGGAGCAAGCTCTTTCGCTTCTGGAGACCCTTCCTGACGACTCTGTCGCTGCCTCATCCAGCGAAGATGAGTTTGTGGAGCCAGACAATCCTGTTGAAAATATTTATTCTGACGACGACCGCGACGATGACATGGCGAGTGAAAGCAGCGCCAGTGAGAGTGACATGGATGTCACAGACGACGACAGTGTCGCTGAGATGAGTGCCACTAATGGTGGAAGGGGACGTGGCAGAGAGAGAGGATTCGGCCGTGGAATAGGCCGTCGTCACGGTAGAGGTCGTGGTGCACAGGTACTATGTACAGCCAGCGGTGCAACCTGCACTAGTCGATATTTGCAATACTTGGGACAATGCTGACACCGCTGTGACTGGTAACACTCCTGCATTCCACCCAGAGAACGAACCTGGTATCCACTTACCTGAGGGAGCCACTCCAGTGCAAGGATCTGATTTATTGCATATTGCAACAGTTTGCCCGATCGGGAATAAATCCAAATAATTATTAGTGCTAAATAGTGAAATCTGTGTTCGTTTTCTGGACTTGAAAGTTGTTGCATCGCATTCCTGAGGGTTTTTACTTTCAGAATCACCCCATTTTGTACATAATAAAAGTGAAAAATAAAAAATTTACGGCATGAACAATGACGGTCGATTTATGCTGTACAAATACCTAAAACGGTAAAGGGTTAACCCTTTACCGGTCTACCTTAAGCGAACCGATACTATAGTATCGGTACGTTTGGCCCTCATTTTTGGGGGTCTTGTTGCTAGGAGACAGCTAAAATGGCGCTCTACGCGTAGCTGAGGTCCAAGGCTTTCTGACGATGTACAAAACAACCATGCTTACCATACAAATTTTTGCCGTATCGATCGACTGAAGTTTGTTGAAATTGGAAAAGACGACCATCCGCCATTCGCGCATTTCGAGAATGCTAGTGCATCTCTTGGGGCCATGTTTGACAAGCGTTCTGAGAGCAGTAACATCACCAGTCCAGGCTGGATCTCCCGGGAGGTTTTGCAGTGTAGTGTGTCGAGAAAAAGAGCTCCGTTGAGTCCTGCTAGTTCAAAAATATATCGTCCACGAATGAAGAAACAAAATTCTCCAAACTGAGAGGAAGCCTTCTTGCTGCCGACACGGCGACAGCCACTGTCACAAGGACTCGTCAGGTGCGATCAGCTGATTCGCCTGGCAGTGAGAATCATGGCATACGTAAGCTCGCGCCTGAGTACTCATCTGAGCGAGAGTGAATCTGACGCGAGCAGCGCTGAGATGAACAAACCGAAACTGTGATATTGTGGAATGGGAATTGCTGCTGCTGGCGTATCGCCGATGGCGAGGTGTTGGTGTTCAATGGCGGTATTGTAGAGAGCCTACATTTCTTGTAAAGACGTAGCCCTTACCTGATTGTTTATCGTACGACTTCAGCTCCATCACGAACTTGGTACGCCCTTCGTGCTGTAATATTCGTGTATTTCATTCGCAATTGTATTTTCTCTCAACTTGAAGGGCTACCATGGGCCCTATCTTTGCCTGGACCTAGTCATATTTGAATTTTCTGGACGCGTTCAGGCATACAGATTTTGAAAATATATGGTTTACCCATACCTACATCACATGGTTCTTGAGTTATTGCTGGTTGTGTGTACATGTATTTGCGTGACCACCCCTCACATACATTGAGTTAGACCGGCAAAGGGTTTTTTAAACTCGGGCCCTTTACCGGTCTACAAAAAGCGAACCGACACTATAGTATCGGTACGTTTGGCCCTCATTTATTGAGGTTTTTGCTAGGAGACAGCTAAAATGGCACTGTACGCGTAGCTGAGCACCAAGGCTTTTCAACGCTTTACAATACAAATCTTTGCCTATCGATCAACTGGAGTTTGTTGAAATTGGAAAAAAACGACCATCTGCCTTGAGTGCATGTCGGTAATGTGAGTGCATCTCTTGAGGTCGTGTTTGACAAGCATTCTGAGAGCACCAGCACCAGCAGCCCTGGCAGGATCTCCCGGGAGGTTTTCCAGTGTAGTTTGTTGAGGAAAGGAGCTCGGTTGAGTCTTATTATTATTACTTGCATGTACGCGTTGGAGTCGACCATGCAAGCATGATCCACAACTTCGCTTATGCTGAACATGATATACAGGACTATGACAGGGGAAAAAATGAGCTAGAACGATGATAATAATAATTATGATACTTATTATGATAATCATGATACGGTTGAGTCTTGCAAGTTCAAAATATATTGTCCATGAATGAAGAAATAAGATGTTCCAAACAGAGAGGAAGCCTTCTTGCTGCCGACACGGCAACCGCAACTCTGACAAGGACTCCTCAAGTGCGATCAGCTGATTCGCCTAGCCGTGGGAATCACGGTATGCGTAAGCTCGCGGGTAAGGGCTACGTATTTGCCAGAAATGTAGGCTCTATAATTCCGCCATTGAACATCATCACCTCGCCATCGGCTACACGCCAAGCAGCGCAGCAGCAATTCTCATTCCACGATATCGCAGTTTTGGTTCGTTCATCTCAGCGCCGCTCGCATCAGATTATTTTACTCTTGCTCAAATGAGTACTCGGGTGCGAGCCACTTGTCAGCATGCAATCCTGAGGTAAGCAAACGCGACATCATCTCTTAGACTTTGCCCCGAAGTGGACCAATTTCCTGCGCACCATAGGTCAAACTCGACGTTCCGGTACATCAACAGTTCCATAACTATGCATACATGTTAGAATGCGAAGACTCGGCCAGTAGTGCGTACGTGTGCTAGCTCACTTTGGAGCAAAGGACACAGGACACTCCCGACGTGGCAGAGCGTATTTCCGGTTACCCAGTTTACGCCTTTTCACTTTCCTGAGCGTAGTTTTGTTGACAGTTCTATTTCGAGTAAAACTCCCCAAACCGGACGTCCCTAATAGGGGCAGGTCCATCTACTGGGCATCTTCCTGGCCCTTCCAGAGCCACAAAAACTGGCATCTCGACGAAAAAAAGGCTCCACAACCTATTGATTGGCATACAAATTGTTTACTTTTATTCACTAGGTACGCATGTTCCGAGTTACGGGCAATTCCTAGCTACGGGCAGTGCTGGGTCCCAACCTGCCAGGGTCTGGAGAGTGTTACCATGGTTACTGTACAGTGAAACCTCGTTAGGAAGAACACTGATAAGACAAATGTTTGCTTAAGAAGAACTAGTATTCGTAGCTCCATTGGATAAATCACTGTGTATTCACTGGGTATAACATACGGATAAGAAGAACTCCCGTTATTGCGAACAAATATCATCGGTCCCTTGGTGTTCGTCCTATTAAGAGGTTTTACTGTATTTCTAATCTACAAGAGTGAGAATTCCGAGATTTCTAGATTGATCAACACTTGAACTAAGATGGAGTTGGTATTTCTAATCTACCGTATTGTCCGGGCTGTTAGCCGCACTTTAAAACGCATTAAACACTCCAAAATCGTCCCTGCGACTTAGACTCCCAATGTTGGATGTGAAACGACCAGTGCTACAGCACTCCATGCGTATAGTGCATGTATGGTGTAATGTGACTACTGTTCATGTTCTGCAATCCATCATTGTACTTGTGCGAATCATCTACATGTTTTCAGTTCTGAGTGAAAGACAAACTAGGCTGTAGTACGCGACCAAGTGACAAGGCAAACTGGTTCAGTCTCTCACGACTCAAAGCACAAGCAGTAGTCTCAGGGAATAAGATTGCACGAAAAGACAAACGTAGGTAGCACAGAAGTGAGTTAGTTAGACAGAAAACAAGAGTGAAATGGAAGGGAAGACAAAACAACAACTGAACTGGGAAACTGAAAGACGGATCCATATAAGAGATTCGAAGTCCAGCTACAGCTCCTAGCGCTAGCTAGCGATCTCTAAAGGTAACAGTGACAGTCACGTATCACTGGCCACATAAGTGTTATTGTGTGGACGGAAGAAGACCGATATCATCTAATGTAGGTAACAAGAGACCGGATGGTGCCAGCAATGAATAGTGCAATGCATAGTAATACATAGTGGTTTGCATAGGAGAAAGTCCGTCTCCTACATAGGCGATATCTGTAGAACTGCACACGTGCTTCTCAACTTTTCTATCAATCGGTGACGTCTTGTTTGTACCGATACCCATCGGGTTAGGTTGTCCAATATTTCAAAGTCGGGAGTTCGGCTAATAAACCGATTGTAAAAAAATTCAGGTTTTGGACCCCGAAAAAGGGGGGGGGGGAGGGGTGCCCCTTAGAGGCCGGTGCGGCCAACACACCGGGAACTACGGTATTTTTTTTGCCTTTTGTCTGGACGCCAACTTCTCGGGCGCTTCAAGAATAGATCTTAGCAATTAAGCAGTCTTGAGAACTGAGATGAATCTGTCAACTGAAAATTAATGTCATTTTTTCTTTTGTTTGTCTCCTGAAGATAAGTTTTCTCCCTGGCACCTTTGCTCCCTGCTGCTATTTCAGATGTTGATGAATGTACGTCCGGAACGCATACGTGTGCTTCGGATCAGAATGCTACATGTGCAAACACTTTGGGTTCTTACCAATGTTTATGCAGCAGTGGGTACACCTGGACTGGATCTAAATGTTCCGGTGAGTGAGAATTAAAAGAAACGAAAACAATATGAAGTTGGTTGTTCCAACGAGGAACACACGCTTCCTGCCAAACTTGACGCGTGATTGACTCACGACTGCCATCCGGAGCACACGAGGAGCACGTCGCACCGTCCACTTGGCAAACCTGGAAGAAAGCACCACTCCCTGCTCAATACACAGTGTGCCCGAAAAGCACCACTTATATACTGCTCTCCAGGACAAACCTTGTTCATGCTTGTGTCTCTTTGTCGTACATGCTGCTGCGTTTGTGTCTCTTTGTCGTACATGCTGCTGAACCGTGGTGCACCCTGCTGTGCTGTCTTTGACTCCTTGGTACACGCTGCTGCGCTGTCTTTGACTCCTGTGTACATGCGGCTGCACCATCTTCTGTTTCCTCCGTATACACACTTTCTCATCTTGTCCCAATTGTATACTTATTTTCCTGTCTTGTCCCCGTTGTATTCGTCCGTGTAGGACGGCTGGTGCAAGTCATTGATCGTCATTATGTGCATGCTGAACCTATATTATTATTATTATTCACACATATCCCCCGGATGAGTACGCGTGGCCCATGCACCATGGGGACCCACAAAAAAAAAATGTTCCCTCAGCAATACCAGCAAGCAAGCAAGCAAAGATAAAAGAGAGCCCAGGCAGCGAAAACAAAACGAAGAGAGATGAGGACATAGGCAACCTATAAGTAGGTCGGAGTTTTTAAGGGGCGGGGGGGGGGGGGGGCGCATGCCCCCCCCTGCAGGCTATGCGCCTGTATGCAGTGCATAGGCTGTTGGTGCGTTGTTGGGTAACCGACGTGCCTCGTGATTGTCTGCCGGGTAAGCGACATGTAACTGCACTCTATACTAGTTCAGTGCACCCTTGTCTCACGGCACATTGTCTTTATGTTCACACGTCTGCTGGCTGCTAATACAGACGTGGATGAGTGCACATCACTGAAGCATGCATGTCTTAACAAAGTAAAATGCATAAACACAGAGGGCTCCTACTCATGTGAATGTCCCACTAGCCAAACCTGGAATGGAAGAATGTGTTCAGGTAAGAATGGGTGAACCTAACATATTTTGAACTTGCACCTTGCCTCTCTCTCTCTCTCTCTCTCTCTCTCTCTCTCTCTCTCTCTCTCTCTCTCTCTCTCTCTCTCTCTCTCTCTCTCTCTCTCTCTCTCTCTCTCTCTCTCTCTCTCTCTCTCTCTCTCTCTCTCTCTCTCTCTCTCTCTCTCTCTCTCTCTCTCTCTCTCTCTCTCTCTCTCTCTCTCTCTCTCTCTCTCTCTCTCTCTCTCTCTCTCTCTCTCTCTCTCTCTCTCTCTCTCTCTCTCTCTCTCTCTCTCTCTCTCTCTCTCTCTCTCTCTCTCTCTCTCTCTCTCTCTCTCTCTCTCTCTCTCTCTCTCTCTCTCTCTCTCTCTCTCTCTCTCTCTCTCTCTCTCTCTCTCTCTCTCTCTCCTCTCTCTCTCTCTCTCTCTCTCTCTCTCTCTCTCTCTCTCTCTCTCTCTCTCTCTTCCGCATCCACTGCTTGCATTGTCAGTGCTTTATGCTGATATGGAGATGCGGAACACGACCAACCGTCAGGCGAAATTATTGGTCAGTCGGCGACATGCATTTTTCACAAAAATTTGCGTTTCACCTGCTGGGAGAGTATGCGTGTACTCGAGTCTCATCCTGAGCACGTTTTTTTCTTTCTTTTTTTCAGCTCCAGTGTAGCTGTATTTTTCATTGCAAAGCCGTCCTCGATTGTTGTGTTCGTTGTTCAAACGAAGTGGACATTCAATCATGAAGGCAGAGGACATAGGCGCCTGATTGGAGTTTCTCGTGGCATAGGACGGCCACACAGAGACACTTTGGGATTTTCTGAATATAAAATACCGTACGCACGATGCTGAGATCAATTTGTGTGATATCAAATTGTTTGTGATCTACCACATCGAGCAGAACGGGATCAAAACACAAGCTTACCGACGGTTAGGCTGCCGACCTGACTGGACAAATGATCCCTGGCTTCACCAGACGCCAGAAGTCAGACACCATGTCCTTTGCCGCGATGTCCATCTCCAAAAAGAACTCCATCTTCGTCGTGAAAAGGCTTGAAATACTCAATATTCAACCGAGATTCGCGGTCTCACCCTATCTCAGATCGAATCATTTTTTGTTGTAGCAGTTGCAGGGCAGATCCCCGCCACTACTTCAACAGAAGATGGCTCCAAAGCATGCCTGGAACAAGCCATATCGAGGTTGCAAGCCACCCCTCTCAGCACTTTTTTTGAAGAAATTCGAAATTTCAATGGTGGAAGATATACGATGAAGAGAATTTCAAAAAGTATGTTTCGCGGAGCGATCGCTCCACCTACGTCATTCAAACTTTGCAGGATGGTTCAGACGTACATGCTAGGCATGGAACCACAGAAGATGATATCATAACTGACACACAGAGTCACACACACAGCAGATTCGTGTGCACAGATACTAAATTAGTGGACGTCGTCATCTTCTTCCCGCTGATCTCAAATGTACTATGACGTGCTATTTCGCCTGACGTCTACCAGCCGGTTTAGGGTTGTAGTTAGCAGCGCTGTTTCCCGTACAGTGCGTCCCCACCTTGTTCACGCTGCCATCCGTAAATGCCGATATTTATTTAGAAACGAAAACTACATAGCATTTCTCTATAACCCCTCCCCCGTCCTTGAGAAACGAACACATACAAATGGTACATAAGTAGCGATATTTCTTTCTTTTTTTCAGGACGTGCTCTCACATACCAACCGTGCATCGTTTATTTCCAGAAACGAATAGGCGCTCAACCCCCTCTCCTAAGCGACTAGTTCTCGTGTCTAAATAAATATCTATCGTATTTTCTCTAATAAGAGCCCGGGGTTCCTATTTTTTCAGTGACAACTCTACCCGCGCTACTATTAGAGACTGGGCTATTATTGGAGACTGGGCTCTTATTTTTTTCAATTGTCAACTATCAAGCCAACTCCAGTCCACACAGGCATAAACTGACCATATCAAGACTGATTGTTCAACTCTAAACTCAGAAATATTGTCAAAACGGATGTTTCACAATAGCATTGGCGCCAGGAAGGAAGCAGTAGACCAAAAACCTCCTTACAAATATGTTCTTGGCATGTTGTACTGCCGTTTTATATGCAGTCAATATACTTGTTGCATACTCCAATTGTGACCCGCGCTACTATTATAGACTGTGCCCTTATTATTTCAAACCACCCTCACACCAGGCCTTAGAACTAGAAGCCACTCTAATGCTTCCATTGCCATATCTAAGCACCGGACAACTGATGGAGTAAATTCTTTTTCTAATCGTGCCGCAATTTTCTTTAATACACTGCCTGCCGAGTGGCGCAGACACCACCGTACCTCTACATTTGCAAACCATCTCAGGGATCTTTTTAAAGATCCAGTGGCGTTTAAGAAGTATTTTGACCTTCTTTTTGGAATCTGTTGAGTTTCTCGATGATCTTGATAGTTCTTGTACTAAGCTTAAAGTTGACTTGGTGTTTGATTACTGTACTGCTTGATGTCTGGATTCCAATTTTTCTATTTTTTTCTTTACTTTTCCTTTCCACTTACCCCGTTATCGGCCCTCTTAAGAGTTGTGTGTATCACTGTTGAGGCATCCGATGGTAAATAAAATAAATACTACTACAACTACTAATATACCCCGGGTCATTATTGGAGACTGGGCTATTATTGGAGACCTGGGCTTTAATTAGGGGTCAAACGGGTTGTTTGTTTGTTTGTATTCTTTATTTAGAGTGGGAAGTCCAAAACAGGTACCGGGTACCCGGGTACCCGCCCGTTAATCTCAGGTACCGTTAGTAAAGGGTACCCGTTTGTGAAAAAGAAAAAGAAAAAAAGGTTGGATTTCGATCATCCTATCGTATGCCAAGACTCAAAATAGGAGTGCGGATGCTCTTTTCCTTTTTCCTGTGCATTCCCGCTTTCGACTTTGTCAGGCAGGAGCAGCCTGAAAGACGTCGTTCTCTCCACTCTAGTGCAAGTAAAAATCCTCGTACTGGAGGTTTTTAATTGTGATGTGAGAAAAAGCAAGACTTGAAACTCGTTCGAGGTGGCAGCTGAGTTACTGGAAAGTAACAGTTACGATGGTTCTTCGACATCGATATGTATGGCAGCTGAGTTACTAGAAAGTTACGATGGTTCTCCGACATCGAACCTGCCACAGCACTTGAAGATGAACTAGTGTCACCAGGCTGAGTGACCAGTCGAAGTGTCACACACGGTGATGTCCGTAGGTGGTAGCTATGATACTCATGGTTGTAGTTTGTTCCTTCAATCGACGAGCTTGGCTTAGTTGGAAAGTAGTTCGAAGTATTGCATACAAGATAACGGATTTGTGAAGATTCGTTTCACGAGTTCAACGAGCTAGCACTAGCAGCTAGCTGGCCAGCAGCACATCAGCTGTGTCAGGCACCCCGGCTAGCTATGGGTGCGAACATCTTCTGAATGCGAAGAGTACCAGTTCTCTGCGAACATAGCAAATAGGATTGCGCGAGATCACGGAAGTTTTGCTAAACTACTCTGTCCTTGCATGGCTTGAATCACATCGATCTGCAGTTGATTTGCGTACATGTATCAAAATATATGTAGCACTAGGACCATGTACGATTGTAACTGCCTGTGAAGTTGTGTTCATGGGCAAATGTACGGATGACATTCATTTGGAACCTTCATTGTACATGGGCAAATGTACGGATGACATTCATTTGGAACCTTCATTGCCATAATATTATTATGAGACACGAATCAATTTCGAATCATAATAATATGGTATCAAAATACAACCTGAGCATATACAAATTTAAATCACGATTTATGTGAGAAATGCGCAAAAAATTAATATGGCTGCTAAAGGGTACCCGTTAACCCGTCCGTTAAGAAAATTACCCGTTTGTTAGTTAAAGGTACACCCGTTTGACCCCTAGCTTTAATTAGAGAAAATACGGTATATCTAAGGATGGTCCCTAATGCGTAGCTTTGAGCTACTGAAATTCACTGACAAGAGCAGGAAAATGATCTCTCCTCGAAGAAGAGATGTGAAGAAGAACTAGAGATAAGTAATTGTGCAGCAGCATAATAGAAAGTCGTCAAGTTCTCAATGAAAATGGAGCCACATTCGGATCGTTGGATCCATACTGGGCCTACGCAATCGCTCAGGGTTCAACGCGCAGCCAGAATTAGACATGTGTGTATAACTCTAGTTCACCAGCTGAATTTCGGTCATCCGTGCCATTTGGTTCGCCGGGCTAGCGTTGGCAAGTATTCCTTAATCCAGCGGCGCCAGAAATGGTCTGCTAGCACTTGCACGATGCGCCACTGCCGGCGCAGATGTAGGTCATCACCACTGAAAACTCCGGGCACTGGTGCTGCTGATGGCGTCCCTGGGAGAAAGTGGTTCGGCGTCAGGCTGTTGTCGTCAGTTGGGTCAGAGGACACATGTGTGAGCGGCCGGCTGTTGAGTATCGTCTCAACCTCTGTAAGTAGCGTGATGAGTGTATCCTCACGCGGAGCACGTTCCTTGAGCACAGCTCTCAGGGCGGTTTTCACAGACCTCACTAGTCGCTCCCATGCTCCCCCCATGTGTGGGGTTGCCGGAGGATTGAACTCCCACTTGATTCCTCTCGGTGTGAGCTCAGCTGTGAGGCGTGTCTGGTCCAGCTGGCCCAACGATTCCTCGAGTTCTCTTTCTGCACCTCGTAGGTGCACCTCGTAGGTTGGTGCCATTGTCCGAGTAGATGACTCCAGGGCATCCACTGCGACTGATCAACCTACGTATTGCCATGATGGTACAGTCTGTTGTCAAGTCGTGTGACAGCTCCAGGTGTACAGCTCGGGTCGTAAGGCAGGTGAATATCACGCCATACCGCTTCTCGTGACGTCGTCCGATAGTGACTGTCAGTGGCCCGAAATAGTCCATGCCGCAATGTGTGAACGGGCGGATAAACGTGGCAATGCGTGCGTTGAGAATATGTCCCATCTGAGGTGGTGTTGGCTGCGCACGTTCATTTTTACATTGCTGGCATACGGTCCAGGTACGGCGGACGGCTGTGCGTAGTTTCAGGACCCAATACGTCTGGCGGACGTCGCTTGCCACACTGTCCTGACCATGGTGTCCATGCCAGACATGGTACTGCTGAAGGAGCATCTGTGTGAATGGGTGCGACGGGTCCAGGATGACGGGCTCGGGCGTCAGTGGACTTCCGGGTGGTGCACTTCGAATTCGGCCATGCATTCTCAGCACACCGTCGCTATCTAGCACAGGTGAGAGGTCTCGAAGTTTGCTGCTGCTACTCACATTGCTGTGCTTCTGCAGGTCGCCAATTTCCTCCTGGAAGCTGTCTTGCTGTGCTTTCTTCCACCACAGCTTCTGGGCCTGCTGGTACTCTGATGGCAGCAACTCCGAGCAAGTAACTGTTGGCTTGCTTGATGCTTTCGCACGCAGGTTGTTGACGTATCTGACGATCCATGCTGTCGTTCTCATCAGCCGAATCCAGGATGAGAAGCGGCTGATATCTGGCAGGGCTAACTGCGCTTCTTTGGTGACTACCGCAGTAAACTCTGCCTTTATCTCGACTTGGTCGTCGCTGGTGGTAGTGTCTCGCCCAGGATTCTCTACTGGCCACTCAGACTCTGGCTTGGTCAGAAACTCAGGACCATGCGTCCAGATGTGCTGCGCTGCTGATGTCTCAGGTGGGGCTCTGGTTGCTGCATCTGCTGGGTTGCTGTGTGTCGGGACCCACCGCCATTGGGATACATCAGTGAGCTCCTCAATCTCTCCGATACGATGTGCTACGAATGGCTTGAATCGCCGGGCGTCTGCTCGGATCCATCGTAGGACAGTCATAGAGTCACTCCAGAGCACGATGCGGTCGATAGGTAGATCATGCTCTTTGCGGACGGTGTCGGCCATTCTGCTGGCCATCAGTACAGCTTGCAGCTCCAGCCGCGGTATGGATATGAGTTTCAGTGGTGCAACTCGGGACTTGCCAAACACGAATGCAACTCTGGTGCTGCCATCAGGTAGCGATAGCCTGAAGTAGGCTGCTGTGGCGAATGCCAACTCACTGGCGTGAACACGTGAAGCTCCAGGTCCTTTCTGTCCGCAATAGCCGTGCAGTAGCAACGCGGAATTGACCTGCTTCCGAGGTTGTGCACTCCCGTCCACCAGTCCGTCCATCTTTGGACGAGAGATCCTGGTAGTGGCTCGTCCCATCCGACGCCTGTGCGCCAAATGTCTTGTAGCAGAATGCGAGCCGGCGTGGTGTAGTAGGTGAAGAAACCAAGGGGGTCGAACACAGACATCAGCTTGCGTAGGACTTCACGTTTTGTCACTTCTGTTGTGTTGCTTTGCTCCAGTCTACGGCTCAGACTAAAGCCGAACGCGTCTTCCCGTGGCAACCACTTCAGACCGAGTGTCTTCTCCACTACAGTAGCGTTGTCGCTGCTAATAGTGACTACCGATGGTGAGCATATATCTGGGGGTACGGCAGCGAGAGCATCAGGTGAGTTGCTGACCCAGCCTCTGATGGAGAAGCCTCCGGCTTCCTGGATTTGACTGACTTCCTTGATCCGTTGGGCTGCTTCTTCTGCCGTCGGCGTCAAGTCGAAGTAGTCGTCCATGTAGTGCTTGTCATGGATTGCAGTAACCGCCGGAATTCGTCTGCATTTCTTCGCATTACATACTGGGCTGATGCTGGCGAACATACAGCGCCGAAAGTCATGGCTCTCATCTGGTAGACATCAGGTTCACGGTCTCTGTCACTGCCTCGCCAAAGGAACCGCTGTGAAGGCTGATCGTCAGGTCGGATGTGCACTTGGTGAAACATCTGTCGGATATCCCTCCGAACCCCACGCGGTGTTGTCTGAACTTGAACAGCACACTGGTGAGAGGGTTGAGATAGTCGGGGCCTGGCAGCAGGGCATCGTTGAGGCTGACCCCGTGGCTTGGCGCAGCTGCATCGAACACTAGGCGCAGCTTGCCTGGCTTGTTGGGGTTTGTCACTCCGAAGTGTGGCAGGTGCCATTCTATCTGAGAAGGCATCTGGAGCTGGGAGTGTGTGAGCTTGGTGGCGTATCCGTCGTCAATATACTGTGCGATCTTAGCGCAGTACACTTCAGAGAATGCAGGGTTCCTGTCCATCTTGCGTTCAATGGACAGGAGGCGGCGCGTTGCTGACGTTTTACTCTCCGGTAGGCTTACGTCAACGTCTCGCCACAGCAAGCCGGTCTCCCATCGTTCCCCGATACGTCTCATGGTGGATTCCAGGATCCTTTCCGCCTTCGCTTCCTGTCGCGAGTGTATTTTCAAGCTGCGGACTTGTACACTGAACGATTCTGTGGTAAAGTAGTGCTTCACCTGTCGATGGAGGCCGATATCCGTGTCCTCAGCGCTGCCTTCTTCCGCTGTGTCAAGTCGGGCATGCAGTACCTGATCAGTGCCACCGAGTTGGCTGTGTATCGACCACCCTAGCTCGCACCGGCTCAGTGTGGGTGCGTTGAGTGGGCCCTCGATCGTCTCCCTGGGCAAGATGACATGGCAGTTGTCCTGGCCAATCAGCAAGCGCGGCTTCTTTGTCGCGCTGAGAGGGATGTCTGCGCTGCTCACGTGTCGCCAACGCTGTCGCTGATGGTTGATGTCGACATGCTGGGCTGGTAGGTGCTGCTCACGCACAGTCCGGATCGACAGCTGGAGGTCTCCCTCCTGACCGCTCACGGTGATCGTGACCTCCCTGGAGTCAGGATCTTGCAGGCACATATCGTTCGTCCATGCTAGCGTCAATGGCCTACATGGCCCTTCTGCGCCCACCTGCTTTGCGATGTCTGAATCCAGCAGGGTGACCGTTGATGCTTCATCCAGTAGTGTGGCCGTGTTCACCACACCTTTCGGTCTGCGGATTGCTACCGGCTCTGTCCTCAGGACGACTCTGCTTTGCTGCTGGGCGCTAGCTAGGTTCGTGCGTTCAACATCGTCCTTCCTCTTTGGTGGGTGCAGCATCGGATGGTGAAGCCGGTCACAGCCATCCTTCTTACAGGGTGTGCTGTCAGGGCACTCTCTAGTGCGGTGGCCCTGGCCAAGGCAGGTGAAGCATCGTCGTTTGTCTTGACCCATCTCCAGCGTTTGTTGCTCGTCTTGCGTGCGAATTCTCGGCACTCAGCCACCTTGTGGCCTGCCCGTCCGCAGAAGTCGCACTTTCTCTCGCTGGCCACGAAGGCAGTCTGCCGCTGGCCGCTCTGTCGAGCATTCGGTGGCGGCTTCATATCGCTGCCTGTTGGCACACACTTTGCTGCCGTCGTGTCGAGTCTCCGAACACAACAGAGCGCATCTGCTCTCTTTGCGAGCCACTCTGCCAGTGTTTTCATTGTCACTGGATCTTTGCACTCTGCTACGTGCTCTCCCCATTGACGGGTCAAGCTGCTCGGTAGTTTCTGCACGATCTCCTGGCGGAGCTGCGGGTTAGCTAAGTGGCCTGTGCTCTTGAGGAGCTCCATGGTCGACACCAAGTTGCTAACCAAGTTCGCCAAGTCAATAAGCTGCTCGAAGTCGTCGTCTCGCAACTTGGGCATGGTCTTGACCTGGACAATAATGGACTGGACCCAATTGTCCGGCTGGCCGAACCGCATCTGGAGAGTGTGCATCACTCGATCAATGTTGTCCGGTACGACGAGTATTGACTTCACACTGTCCAAAGCCTTTCCCTTCAAGGCTCTCTGCAGACGGGTCATGTTCTCCTGGTTGGAGAAACCACACTCTGCAGTGGAGGCCGTGAACATCCGGTTGACCATCGGCCATGTTGTCGGATCACCGTTGAAGGCCGGCAGGTCTTTTGTGGCTGATTGTCTAGCCATCATTCTCCGCAGGTCCTTGTCCGAGGTGTTCTGGTGGGCTGGAGTGGTCGCCCTTGGTGGTGTCAACTCATCCAACAATACCTTGGCCAGCTGTGACACTGCTGATGCAACAGCTGTCTGTATGCTGTCACCTGATGTGGCCTGCGTCCGCAGGCTAGCAGGACCATCAGTACTTGCTGGTCGTTTCGGTGTCCATCGTCACGGCACTCTGCTCCCGCGCTCTTGGACGAAGGTAGATCGCATGTGGGGGTGTCAGCACCGGCCGCACCATGTGGCTCACTTTGCGCTTTGGTCTGCAGCTCGCGCCTTTCCCGGTTGGAAGGTGCCATGTCCACCTGCATGACTGCTAGTTGAGCTCAGGTCTCCTCCAGCTCGTACTCTAGATTCTGTACTTGGTCCTCCAGGTCGCATGACGTGCTGGTGAGCTGGCTGATGCGATGGTCTCTAGCTACCAAGTCACTTTGGAGACGGTCGTTGTTTGCTTCGGCCTTGGCAAGATTTCCCTCCAGGGACTTGATCACCTGCACCTGGTCAGCATGCCTTGCGTCTTCCTGGAAGATCCGCTGCTTCAGGGTTGCAATCGTCTGTTGCTGTAGCTGGAGTTCGTCTTTCAGTCGTCTTTTTTCTTCAAGCTCCACAGTGAGCTTGTCGTTATAGGCTCGCTCAGTGGAGCCAGTGTTCTGTCGGCATAGCTTCAGCTGCCCCTCCAACTCCTGGATCCTTATCTCCGCAGCACACAGAGGCTGCACAAGGCTGGTGGCTGGAATTACTGCCGGAGTAGCCGCGTCATGTGGGTCACTGTCCGTGTACCCCTGGGCTGGCATGACACGTTGAGTCACTTCGACCTCCTCGTGCTGTGGGTGCTGTTCTGCGTCTTGAGCAGATACTGGTTCTTCACCGTTCCTCACGAAGTAGTGTGACTCCTGCATGTCCATTGCCCTATCGCTGTGGCCGTAGTCGAGCACGGGTGCTGCTGTGCCTCCGTTGGCGACCTCCTCGTCGGCCTGAATCGCCGCCAGGTCCGCGGCGAGCTGGAGATTGGAGAGTCTCTTCTCGCTTTCCAGCCTATGGCTTCTCGCCTCCTCCTCAATTGCAGCCACACGCTGCGCTGCCACCAGCTCCGCTTTCCGCTTCCTGGCTTCAGCAGCACTGCTCGAAGAGCGTCGAGAAACACTCGAGAATCGGCTCAGTGTCGAGGAGGAGATACTTTCGGTTTCCTCCGCGACGCTGCCTGTGACAACGTTACTGATATTGTCGCTCCTGCTGCAACAAGTCGGCTTCACTTTCCGGCCTTTGGTCTCACGTTGAGATCGCCTGACCTGTTCACTGTGCCGCTTGTCGACGTCCATTATCTTTCCGTCTGGCTGGTTCGAATCCGGCTCTCGAAGGACCAATGTTTTTACCACTCGTCTTGATTCACCATTCCACAAACGTCACGTCGTTACTGTATTATTAGAAGATTGTATTATTAAAACAATCGACGAGGAGACAATAGTCGTAAAATGGCAATGAATAAGATAAATTGTGCACTCATAACAACAGCAAAAATGAAGAAAGTCAAGTTCCATAACGTTTTCTTGTGACTGTCATCAGTGGAACGCCGTCACATAAAAATGTAATAACTAAAACACACACTTATATACATGTGGCTAATATGGTTTCAGGTAGAAATACAGCAGCTAACAAGTACAAAAAGCGAAGTTTGCACCTTTGCAATGTGTGAATATAGTGTATGTGAGAAAGGTAGTGGCAGATGAATGTGATACTGTGTGAATGAATGTAATGGTGCGTGTGTATTACTTGAAGAGTGTGAGTGATACAACGTTTTCTTGTATCACTCACAATCGTCGTTTTACTAAACTACACTGAAACAAAATTGAACTCTTATAGGAAATCTAAGTTAGAGAAATAACACTAAAAAAAGCAGTGAAATTTACAAGTGTGAAAGCGAAAAAAAGCGAGAGCAATAACGAATGCGTGTGCTAACAATAAATTTGCAAATGAAAAATGAACAAACGAGAGAAAGAAAGAAGGAAGGACAAAGTTCAACTCGGATGGTGAGCCAATAGAAGAAGGACACAGTGATAACACATAACAGCAGTACATTTCACCTAGAACATTAACGGCCAAGCTTGGCCGCACCAAACACGACACGTTACTTGAACAATTTCAACCCAATTATACTGTCTTTCTGTACACACAAATTAGGCTTGTACAAACGCTGATAAATGGCTTCAGGGATGAATTTACTGTCATGTTTTTGCATGGCAGTTTTTGCTATGCAAAATCTCATTTGTGGCATAAGCTACTTGAAAAGCATGGATAGCCTGTACATGTATGTATGGCAGTTTTCTGCATGTCACTGTGATTTTTGTGAGGGTTTACCGGGTGTTAGCGGCCGTCGTGAGTTCCCTTCAGGAACGGACACGACAATTTACTTACTTACTGTGATTTTTGAGTAGCAGTAGATCGATTTTGCGTAGCAAACTGCAATGCGATACCGGATAAATTCATCTCTGGGCTTCCAAAACTTTGAACTGTAGTCCATAACCATGACGACCACAGCACAATACAGTGAAAGAAGAGTCGGAATACGAATTGCAACAATCAGGACTACCTAGCAGATGATTGTACACTGAAGACTTGCTACCATGAAACCTACGCACACCACTAACACTCTGACCGGCACTCTCACGATCACTCCCGTCATCGTTCTCCGACTCACTGCTTCCTTCGCCGTCCGTTCCATCCTCTTATTGTCTCCTCGCCGTTTGTTTAGAATAAACAAGAATAATAACTGAAGAACACACTGCACGCTACAGCACAGCCGGAAGACATGTCAAATTTCACATGGATATTTTGAATTTTTGACTTAACCCTTTAAGAGCCACAGGAAATTTTCAAAATTCTGCATTTTTTCGTGTTCCTTGGATCATAGCTTCAGTTCTACTCACTCAATCCTCACAATATAGGGCTTCCTGGAAAGGTCTCCGCGAGAGGAAGAGAATGAGGTCGATCATGATAGCCAGCACACCGTCTATCCAGCGCTAGATCGCAGCGACAGTACGAAAAATGCCCCAAATGCGTCCAATTGCGTCCCGCTCCAGATATTTCATTTTGCTCGATCGTGGAGTTCCAATTTTTTCGCTGTGTACTCTTGACAATATCAACAGTGAAACCCGTGCAAATTCGAGTAAACCAGCGTGACGAAAAGTCTCAAAATTCTCAATACTAAAGTGGCACTGCGCGCTTTTGAAATTGCCGCGATCGCGGCTCAACTTACGAGTGATTTATCTCAGGAACCGTTGCTCGCAGCGCTTCGCGGATTGTTTCTCCCGACAGGTGAGAGTTTTCTCTTCGCCCTGGATATTTCGATCACTGGATTTGAGCGAGATTTGACTGAGTTACGATCTTTTGAAGTTTTGCATTTGAATGCGTCGTTTACGACGCATTCAAGTATGGGGCGGCTCTTAAAGGGTTAAAAGTTGACGGACGTAAGAATTACGTGAAACTTAACCTCTCTAGCGTGAACTAATAGAGAGGTTCTGCAAAACGAAAATGCGTACAAACTTTCGCTCTACGTCATGAAGTGAGACACTTCGCACGAACTTTCGCAACTTTGGACGCGAATCTTGCAGGGAACGCGAAATGAACTTTCGTAGGAAGTGTCGTGAGATCGGGTTATGGCGTACGTGCAGTTGGCGCGTACAAACTGTGAAAATGTGCAGCACACAAAGTTCGTGCCAAATTTGTACACATTTTCGCAAGGTCTATCAAGAAACTTTGTTGTGCAGAACTTCTCTAACATTATACCTATTGTTCCCTGTAAAAAGGCGCTGACACCTGCTGGGAATTCCCTAGTAGAAGAAGAATAGTTTTAGAATTGCGATCAACAGAACGAGCTGAACCGACATTTCACAAAGGCTTTTATTGTATTCAAAAAACGAGTGGATACGAAGGCAGTGAAGAACATGGAAGAAAGAAAAAATGTGATATGGAAGCATCTTTGAGAAATACTCTCTCTCTATTGATGAGGAATGATAGTCCTTGGTCTTTGGAACGCGTTTCTGAACACCACAGGGACAGACACCAGTGTTCAGACACCGTGTCAGAAACGAAACGTTATACGCGACATTACGGCAGTAGAAACGTTTCCTCAGCACAGCATTCAGCAAATGTATCTGATTTTGTGTGTACCTCAATCTGAAATATGTAAATAGGCGTCGAGGCGACAATAGTTTTAGAATTGCGATCAACAGAACGAGCTGAACCGACATTTCACAAAGGCTTTTATTGTATTCAAAAAACGAATGGATACGAAGGCAGTGAAGAACATGGAAGAAAGAAAAAATGTGATATGGAAGCATCTTTGAGAAATACTCTCTCTATATCACATTTTTCTTTCTTCCATGTTCTTCACTGCCTTCGTATCCACTCGTTTTTTGAATACAATAAAAGCCTTTGTGAAATGTCGGTTCAGCTCGTTCTGTTGATCGCAATTCTAAAACTATTGTCGCCTCGACGCCTATTTACATATTTCAGAAGAAGAATAAATAATAATAGTAAATAATTATAATAACGACTGCTGTTATTATAATAACTGCTGCTGGGATGACGACTACACCATAGCTCAATGGTTAGAGCATCGCTCGTTAAAAGCGAGGGTCCCTGGTTCGAGTCCTGGTGGTGACAGTCGATTTTTTCTTTAGACTTTTCCCATTTGTCTCTTTCCCTCAAACCAGTTAATAATAACAACTGTGGTCAAATTTACACTGTTACACAGTCAATCAAACTCTCTTTCTTGTTCCCTTCTACAGCATTTACACCTTGTGCTGGTGTCCAATATGAATATCGTCTCTTGATTATGCCTGGTATTAATGCGTTTGATCATGCATGGCATCACTGTAAAACACATTTTCCAGGCTCATGGCTCGCAGCACCGCAAAATCAAGACGAAATGAACTGCTTGTACAAGATGGAACCCCAATATTTAACTACTGTCATGATTGGGATCAAGCGAGTCAATGGGATCTGGATAAACTACGAAACCAAGACAGAACAGACTTACTTTAACTGGCAACTCGTACCGCCCTGGAATAGGCAGCGTGTGTGTGCAATTTCTTCCATTGGTTCTCCCTTTCAAAGAGATTTTTCGAATTATTGGTTTACTACACCCTGCCACGGGCAAAGGGTAAAGGGTTTTTTCTGCCAAAGAAAAGGTGGGAATAGAAATAGGATGACTTGCACTACATGAAAGTTGTTCACCAAGAAAACCGGTCTATGCATGCACTGTAAAACATGTAATTTTCCGTGCAACTTAATTTCGGTGACTTCGGTAGAGAAGCCAGGCACCTAAATTTCGATTACACCTAAAAGGCACTAGAGTATGCACTGCATGTGAAGGGTAGGCTGGTCACCTAATTCTACATTACACCTGAAACCTGGCAGGTCTCTGGCACCGACATTTTAATGCACCTAAAATTGCATGTTTCACGGTATTCACACCAGTTGTAGTGCCTGCCTGTCCAGTACACCGGATTTTCCGGAGCATACACCGCACTTTAAGAGTCAATGTCTGTAACGACCAAAATTTAATATCACCAGACTTGCCCTAGCATCCAGCAGCCGAAGGTGGGGCCATGCATCATAATGGATATTTGATATGATGGTGGGTAAACAACAGAGAGAAACACACAACGCTATTTTTAATTAAATATCGATTATAGGAAACACGAGAGGGTTTGGAGGAAAATAGGACCGAAAGAACTCCACCGCCCACCCCAGAGCATAACAAATCAAGGACCTTATGCAGGATAGCTGCGGAGCCAAGGAGAGCATTCTTTTGCAATTCAGACACAGAGCAGTAGCTGGTGATACCGATGGTGTCAAGGTATCCTGGCAACTGTTTGGAAACAGTGCCCAAAGTCCCAACTACCACAGGAACAATCTGAGTCTCAACTTGCCAAAGCCGTCACGCAAAATTACGCATCTATGAGCGACATCCACAGAACCTGCTGGGAGAGTACGCGTGTACTCGAGTCTCATCCTGAGCACGTTTTTTCTTCTTTTTTCAGCTCCAGTATAGCTGTATTTTTCATTGCAAAGCCGTCCTCGATTGCTGTGTTCGTTGTTCAAACGAAGTGGGCACTCAATCAAGAAGGCAGAGGACATAGGAGCCTGATTGGAGTTTCTGGTGGCATAGGACGGCCACACGGAGGCACTTTGCAATTTTCTGAATATAAAACGTCAGGCGAAATAGAACGTCATAGTACATTTGAGACCAGCGGGAAGAAGATGACGACGTCCACTAATTTAGTATCTGTGCACACGAATCTGCTGTGTGTGTGACTCTGTGTGTCAGCTATGATAGCAACCCCTGTGGTTCCATGCCTAGCATGTAGGTCTGAACCATTCGGCAAAGTTCGAATGACGTAGGTTGAGCGATGGCTCCGCGAACCAGACTTTTTGAAATTCTCTTCATAGTATATCTTCCACCATTGAAATTTCGAATTTCTTGCTGAGAGGGGTGGCTTCCAACCTCGACATGGCTTGTTCCAGACATGCTGTGAAGCGAACCCCTGTTGAAGTAGTGGCGGGGATCTGCCCTGCAACTGCTACAACAAAAAATGATTCGATCTGAGAAAGGGTGAGACCGCGAATCTCGGTTGAACATTGAGTATTTCAAGCCTTTTCACGACGAAGATGGAGTTCTTTTTGGAGATGGACGTCGCGGAAAAGGACATGGTGTCCGACTTCTGGCGTCTGGTGAAGCCAGAGATCATTAATTTTGTCCAGTCAGGTCGACAGCCTAACTGTCGGTAAGCTTGTGTTTGGATCCCGTTCTGCTCGATGTGGTAGATCACAAATAATTTGATGTCGCACAAATTGATCTCAGCATCGTGCATAGGGTATTTTTATATTCAGAAAATCCCAAAGTATCTCTGTGTGGCCGTCCTATGCCACGAGAAACTCCAATCAGGCTCCTATGTCCTCTGCCTTCATGATTGAATGTCCACTTCGTTTGAACAACGAACACAACAATCGAGGACGGCTTTGCAATGAAAAATACAGCTATTGGAGCTGAAAAAAAAGAAGAAAAACGTGTTCAGGATGAGACTCGAGTACACGCGCACTCTCCCAGCAGGTTCGATAAACAAATAATATTATTAAAGGCACCCATTTTGATAGTCCAGAGGATGGCCCACGCCTGGTAAAAAGAATAAAGTTGTGGAAAAAACCACGGAGTAGTAAAATACCTACGTACTGGGGAAATAAAAATGGGGAAATATGCGGACATGAGGGTTGCGCGCAAAGAGTTACAAGTTATTAGAGATATATTATGTGAGCAGGAAAGAACTACTGTAAAGCGTGAAATTTTCGCGGCGTTTTTAGTTCGCGTTTTCGGAATCCGGACAGGTTTGCGAGGTTTTAATTTTGCGATTGCAGAATTTGCTGGCATTCATGCTACACCTTCCATGGATCTCCTTTTCGCGCTGTCTAAATTTCGCGATTTCCACGCGGTCGCGAATTTCGCAGAAATTAGACCTCAATAATTTCACTGTTTACAGTACACTCGTACAACGACGACCTCAGTATTAACGAGAGAGGCAGGGCAGTCCACCAGTGCACAGGACCTGCTGGAGAGCCGGGTCGGCCGGGTCACGCGCCCGGCTGGGGAACTGCACGACCTGGCTGAACAGATAACACCGGGTCCAGTCTGACCCGGCTGAAAAATGTCTCAAACTGACAATGGATTCCTAAAATACCGGTATTTTACGACTCGCGGACCCCATCTGTTGCAAATCTAGCGCAACCGTACACACTACAGTCTACAAGCGACAGAAACTCGGCTCGGGTCAACTGGGGTCAACTGGTTTGAGCGCGATCTGGCCAGCGGCGAGCAGGAAGTAAGGACATTCAAAGTCGATGGGGCAGGCAGTCAAAAGCGTAACTTTGGCTATAGACCTTATTCGATAAACGTCACAATCACGTGAACCGGGGTCCAGGGACCAGGGATTGGCGAGAGACCTGCACTCAGTGCACAGTGGACTCGGCGTGGGAACATAGGAGTAGGAAGAATACTGGTATTTTACTACTCCCTTGTACGAACTGGGCCTTTCTTGCCACTCGTTTCACGTACGCGTGCCCCAGCTTACGACAAATCACTGGAGGCGAGTCCAAAGATCACGTTATCGAATAAGGTCTATAGCTTTTGACACAGTTGCAAGTTTTCAGCCGACTGGTGATTTGGACGATGGAGCCCACAGCGAAGAGAAAAAGAACTCACGCTTTCCAAGACTCTTGGAAGAAAGGTCGACCCTGGCTGGACTACGACCATGCCAGTCTATCCATGTCATGCGCTTTGTGCAAGACGCATTTCTAAAGGAAGACGAGCAGCGGTGGATTACGTCGCGATGTTCTCTAAAATTTCCGATTTCCGGGTAATAAGTTCGCCTTTCTGTTTTCCTGCGTTTTGAGCAGGCTTTTTGGTTGTTTTCTGCCGGATGATCTGACCCGGCTTGACCCGGCTGGCTTGCATGCGCCAGGTACACTCTGACCGGGCTGTGTTGAATGTCTAGAGCAGGCCCTGGTGCACGCGAGGGGAAAGAGGGAGCGACTCCCACGGATGCACATGCCGCTAGCATGCACAAGGGCAAAGCTAAGGCGGCAGCGGATAAGGGCCATGGTTGTCGAGTAACTGTTATGGCTCACACGTCTTCTCCGCCAGCAGCGATGCAATGCGCTTGTAGAGAGACGAGGCGCTCTTGCTCATGCCACCTGTGGTGGAAAACACTGCAGGCATGAACGATGCGTGCTCCACCTCACGGAGTCGCTGTTCGTAGGACCGCTTCTTAGCCTTCTCGTGACGGACGTAGGTGGCCGGGAGGGAGGAGAACTGGTTTGAAGGCGCATAAGGGTTGAAGACCCTGACATCGATAAATGTGCGTTCAAACCGCCCTCCCCACACTCCATTGGCTGATACATCCAGACGAGCATTGTCGTCAGTGATAGCAGTGAGGAGGCGAAGTTGTTCCCCGGTGAGCGGCTGTAAGTGAGGCTCCACTGCGACATTCGTGGCGACACGCTTCAGCAGGCCAGCAATGACGTCTCGGATCTCATTGTGTCGGATGGAGGGGTAACCTCCTGTTGGGCACGACAGGGCATGTGCGATGAAGAAAGGACTGCCACAGCCACAGGTCGCCGGCATCCTGGGAAGTCTCCAGTTGTAGCGAAGGCTGAGGGCATCCCTGAACTCACCCTTGGAGAGGGCGAAACCGTATCGGCTCAGTGGTCGACACGTTAGCCAGCTTGAGGCGCCGCGCTCTGCGGCTAAGTCCATCACTCGCTGCTTGTCCGGCGTCAAAGATGCGCGCAGGCTAACGGAGAGGGTACGGGTAGCATCACGGGAGCGGGATTGTACCTCTCTTTTGGCAGCCCGCAGAGCAGGGATTGGGCGACGTGGCGGGACCAGTTGTACTGGTCGGACAGCTCGTAGGGCTAACCATATCGAGACCACCGTGGCGGCAGGGGAGAGACAACACACCGCAATCTTTCCTGTTGATTGTTTGCCCGGTGATAGCAGGGATGAGCGTCTCCGCAATGGCCTTCTCCAGCGGCCCCATGGCGGTGGCTGTGGTCGGCATAGTGCGACAGATGAAGGCCCACTTTCCCTTTAGCCCTTGGGTGAAAGCAGCGTACGCAGCGTGAGGCTGAGACATGGCAATGTCGGAGAGGCGGTTCACTGGCCCAGTCCAAAACTGCACCTTGTCACTTAGGAAGTGCTCTGCGAACTGAGGTGAGCCGATCGCAGCACCAAGATACCGGCATCCTTCTGTGTGGATTTCAACTCCTGTGCCGGCAAACAACTCTTCCGCCCGGTCCAGATAGGCTGGTTTGACCAGCAGAATAGACTTGGCTGGGTTCAGATTGTAGCCGTAGGAAGGACCTTTCTCGGTAAGGCCTCCCACCACCTTCGCAGCGGCATCAGCTTTCCACCGGCTCCTGCATCGTCGGCAAACCACTCCTGGATTGCACCCGGTGTAGAACAGACTTAAGCAGTGGTAGAACACCCAGGGCGTACATTGGCATTGCAATGGGGTCGCCCTGGGTGGTCCCTTCACTGGAGAGAATGGTTTCCCCACCGACGAAGAGATGTGCGGGCTGGCGGTATGTGTTGATGACAATGGGGGACATCGCTGGGCAGAGGTGCTGAATGTTACCCATGCAGGCTTCCCGGTTGAGCGTGTTAAAAGCGTTCGGCAAGTAGGATGGCCTCGGTCTCCTCGTCCTCAAACACGGTGCGCATGGCGTGGATGGCCGCCTACCCCGCATTCGTGCCTGGCGCAAAGCTGCAAGCTGCCAGCTGCATCTTGGATGTCGTCTCGGAGGAGAAAGAGGATGGCCTTTCCGAGGATCCGTCTCAGCACCTCCCCAATCCCGATTGGCCGCACTCCTGGATCCTTATTGAGGGTGATGAGTCGGCATGAGACGTATGCCTCCAGCATGGCCGGGTCGACGTAGTTGCTCGCCAGGCGACGTGCACAGAGGGCCATGGAGTCGCACAGCTCAGTTGAGGCGCCTCCGAAGCTGGTGCACATCCGTCGCCAAGTGTCCGCGTCGACACCGGAGGGCCCAGCGGAGCCATGGGTGTTGAGGGCTGCACGTCGCACTACCTTCCGTGCCAGGGACTCAAACTAGATTGGATGTGGTGGTGCAGGTGCATCTCTTTCGAGCAGAGCGTTGGGTTTGGCACGTTGAGTGTCCGGGGGTTTGGAGATGAGAATGTCACGGACCGTTTCGTTTCCTATCTTCTCATCAAGGTCTAGAACTCCTCCTGGGGTATCGTACTCTAGAAGGTTGAGAGCCCAGGGGCGTAGGCAGGGGGGGGGGGGGTGCTTTGGGTGCCAAAGCACCCCCCTCAAAAATTTCGATCTTGGTTCACAGCTGGTTCGAGAGAGACCATAGCAGAGAGGGAGAGAGAGACCCGCTGATCACATGCGCAAATCTGCACATCGCACACTGTAGCCATCCCTGTTTTAGACCAGGGAGTAGTAGGTACTACTGTAGTGGATGCACATCCCACTGTTTGTCGTTGTATCCTTTTATGTAACATGTATGCATTCATCCGGCCGCGCTGTGCGACATGCCAGTTGTACCGTACGCACTTTAGCTGTACCTTCCTGCCTGGCTTTTCCTTTGATCTCTCTGGCGTTCTCTGTATTCCCACACACTTGTGATTTGTAGTAACGAAGCTAGTTACAAGATGTCTTTGGTGCGTTTGTAGAACCACTACATGGTGTCAGAATTGGTTTTTCTGTAGTCTTTGGCCTCGTGAGCGGTGATGGCTCGTTTCAACCCTCCAGCGCCTTTCGACTTCAGCTCACCGGACCAGTGGCCCGCGTGGAAACTCCGTTTCACCCGTTTTCGTGCCGCCACCAAACTGAGTTCCGACCCGGGAGAAAATCAGGTGGCCACTTTGTTGTATGCTCTCGGACCCAACGCCGACTCCTTGTTCGAGTACCAACTCGGACTATCCGAGGACGACAAGAAGAAATATGACGAGGTCGTCAGTGCTTTCGACACGTACTTCCGCCCCTCTACCAATGTTGTTCATGAACGGGCTAAATTTGAACAGCTTGTACAACAACCCGGCCAGACCGTAGAGGAGTTTGTCCGTGCTCTGTACAAAGCTGCAGAGTATTGTGAGTTTGCTGGCACGAAGGATGAGCGTATCAGAGACCGCTTCGTCGCCCACATGCTGGACAAGCGGGTGAGTCGGGAGCTGCAGATGAAAGACAAGAGCGAGCAAACTCTCGCCAAAGTTGTTGCGTTCGCACGGCACGCCGAAACTGTCCAGCAACAGGTTGCAGCCCAATCGCGCAGTGGCTTGGCCGCCGCCAGCTCGATTTCAGACGATGATGCCTCAGCCTCAGCTGTCCAGTCGCACCGTGGTGGTCGATCTATGCCGAAGAGCAGACCGCATGGTAGCTACAAATCTGCAGCAACGCCGCCTGCGACCGAATCGAAGTGCCCGAACTGTGGTGGAAGCCACCACTCGCAACGCGATCAGTGCCCAGCCAGAGGCCAGTGCTGCAAAGCCTGTGGCAAGCGCAACCACTTCGCGCGAGTTTGCCGATCGAAACCGTCCACCTCTGCCGTCACGAACGACTCTCCGGACTCTCTATTTGTTGGCCACACGACGTGCGCACAAAGTGTAAGTGATTCACCCTGGTTGGCAGATCTAGCTATCGGAAAGAGTGTAGTCCAGTTCAAGCTAGATACTGGAGCTGATGTCTCTACCATGTCCGTGCAATCATACAATACACTGCAGCCCAAGCCGTCCTTATCTGCTACTAGTGCTCAGCTGAGAGGAGCGAATGACCAGACTATGCAGGTCCTGGGTGTATTTGAGGCTCACTGCTCCTTTCAATCCCAGTCCACTACCATACCCATCTTTGTTCTAGATGGTGCCAGCACTAGCCTGCTCAGCCGATCTGCGTGCACAGCACTGGGTCTAGTCCAGCGTCTGGCTGAAGTGCAAGGTCCAGTCCCACTCGTACAGTGTATGGTTGGTCCTGCTGCGCAGATTCACTTGACTTCCGACGCCACACCGTATCACTGCCTCACAGCTCGCAGAGTTCCTCATCACCTGTATTCGAAAGTACGTGAAGAACTGCACCGCATGGAAGATGGCGACATCATTGCGCGTGTCGACGAACCCACAGACTGGTGTTCGCCTATGGTGCCCGTCCTCAAACCTAACGGCAAGGTACGCATCTGTGTCGACCTGAAGCGTCTTAATGCGTCTGTCAAGCGGGAGACATTTCAGCTGCCAACGTTAGAAGATGCCCTGTCTTCACTGGCCGGAGCGACTGTGTTCACGACATTGGACACTGCTAACGGATTCTGGCAAGTCCCACTCAGTCCCGACTCTGCCCGTTTGACCACCTTCATCACGCCGTTCGGCAGGTTCTACTTCAAGCGACTGCCATTCGGCATCACATCAGCACCTGAGATTTTCCAGAAGCGTCTCACCAACCTTCTGGACCAGCTCCCCGGCGTGTTCGTCTACATGGACGATATCATTGTCTCTGGCCGTACGCGAGAAGAACACGACCGTAACCTAGCTGCCGTACTAGACATCCTGCAGAAAGCCAACGTCACGCTGAACATGACGAAATGTCACAAGCGTCAGGCCGAAGTAAAGTTCCTTGGTCACATCTTCTCCGCCAAAGGTCTCCACCCTGACCCAGCGAGAGTGTCCAGCGTCGCTAATCTGAAGCCGCCCAAGAACGTCACGGAACTGAAGCGCATTCTCGGCATGTTCGCGTTCATGTCACGCTTCATTCCCAATCTCTCGGAAGTCAGCGCTCCACTGCGTCTTCTACTGGGGCATGACACCGCATGGGAGTGGTCTGCTACACAACAACAGGCCCTGGACAAGCTCAAACAGCTTGCCACCAATGCGCCCTGCCTCACGTTCTTCGACCCAACCAAGCCCACGGTCATCAGCGCTGATGCCAGCAGTTACGGCTTGGGAGCTGTCCTATTGCAGGAGCATGACGACGGAATGCGCCCCATTGCATTTGCCTCACGCAGCCTCACCACTACTGAGCAACAGTACGCGCAGATCGAGAAGGAGTGCTTGGCTGTTGTCTGGGCTTGTGAGCGCTTCCACGGCTACATTTACGGCAACTCGTCCCTCACTGTCCAAACGGATCACAAACCACTCATCCCGCTGATCAATACGCGTGATTTGAACCGTGTCCCGATGCGATGTCAACGCCTCCTGATGCGCCTGCTCACGTACAATCCAGCCGCCGTGTATGTCCCTGGCAAAGAGCTAGTTGTTGCCGATGCTCTGTCTCGCGCTCCGCTCGCCTGTGACGGCACGCCTAGTCTCCAAGACGAGATCAGCATCAACCTCACATCTTACATCGGTGAGATCGTGTCGGATGGTAAAGCCCGTGACATTGCTGACGCCACCACACAAGATGAGACGCTCAAGCAAGTCCTCCACTTCGTCCAACACGGATGGCCGTGCAACCCACGTGATGTCGACGACACTGTGCGCCCATACTTCCATGAACGCCAGTTACTGTCCTGTGAGCAAGGTGTGCTGTACCATGGTTTCCGCATTGTCATGCCACCCTCTCTGCAGCCTGAGATGCTCGAGAAGCTCCACGAGGGACATCAAGGTGCAACGAAGTGCAAGTCTCGCGCCCGCCATTCCATTTGGTGGCCAGGCTTGTCAAGGCAAATCGACACGATGGTCGCTACGTGTGAAGTGTGCACCAAACACCGCGTCCAGTCGACCGAACCACTGCAACCCGTCCAACGCCCAACACTGCCGTGGCACACGGTTGGTGCAGATCTGATGGAATTCAACGGCACGACTTACCTCGTCATTGTTGACTATCTCTCGCGTTACCTCGATGTCGTACCGCTGACTGCCACAACCTCGATTGCTGTCATCAAGCATCTGCACCGCATCTGTGCCGAGCATGGTTTCCCGTCCACCTTGGTTACAGACAACGGTCCTCAGTTTGCCAGCGAAGCGTTTACTGAGTTCTGCACAGCAAACGACATCACCCATCGCACTTCCAGTCCACGGTATCCTCAGTCGAATGGCGAAGCGGAACGTGCAGTTCGCACCGCCAAGAATCTCCTGCGGAAGGCCGAAAGCCAGCAAGATGCACTCTTGGCTTACCGCACGACACCGCTGAGCAACGGCTATGCCCCATGTCAGCTATTGTATGGCCGCCAGCTCCGTACCGGTCTACCTGCAACGCCTGAGCAGCTGGAACCGAAATGGCCAGATCTCCCTAGTATTCTGGAATCGGAAACTCAGTCCCAGGAACAGCAGAAGTTGCACTACGACCAACGGCATGCAGCTAAGCCTCTCGCGACTCTACAGCTTCATGACCGTGTATTCATCACCGATCTCGAACGGGAGGGCAAGATAGTAGAGCAAGTGTCCAATCGTTCTTACCTCGTTGAGTCTGGTCACTCTACTGTTCGCCGCAATCGTCGTCACTTGATCCGACTGCCACTGCCAGAAGCAGAGAAGCCGACAGTCGAGGTTGAGTACGGTGGCACAGCAGCTGATCCAGTCCGTCGCTCTGCTAGAGCTCCTCAGCCTGTCAACCGCCTCATTGAATCATGCTAATTCAGCAACGTGCCGAGACGTATCTGCCGTCGTCTCTGCGCATCACTCTTTCACTGCAACTTGCTCTACAAACAATACCTACATTATCGAATAGTCTTTGGACTCCTCATCTTCTCTATTATAGCCTGTTTAATCTCAGAGGGGAGATGTAGTGGATGCACATCCCACTGTTTGTCGTTGTATCCTTTTATGTAACATGTATGCATTCATCCGGCCGCGCTGTGCGACATGCCAGTTGTACCGTACGCACTTTAGCTGTACCTTCCTGCCTGGCTTTTCCTTTGATCTCTCTGGCGTTCTCTGTATTCCCACACACTTGTGATTTGTAGTAACGAAGCTAGTTACAAGATGTCTTTGGTGCGTTTGTAGAACCACTACACTACTCCCTGGTTCAGACCTGCAAGTACAATGTATCTGAAACCAATCCACATGCAGTGGACTATTAATTTTTGTCTCATGATCGGCCATTTTGCAATGAAATTTCTAGTCAAGGGAACTCCGCTTCGTACCTGCCGTTGTGCAGTGTCACATCAGGTCTCAGCAGGCTCAGCGCATGATTTGTATGGCACTCCACATGTTTTGTTAGAAGCAAAGAATCATACAAACACGCCATTGGTAGAAGCAAGGAAGTAGCAACGCGGTCTAAGGCCGGAAAGCACACGTCAGACTTAGCAGTTTGTTCCCGCTATGTTTTGTATAATGTAGTTCTCGATGTTAATTGGTCTCGTTGTGGAAAGGCAAAGTTTCTTTCATGCATTGCAAGTGTGGATACAGCAGTAGAAGAATGAAAGTAACGTTGAAGTGCACTTTGAGTTTTTATGGGAAATAGTGTAGGTTTGATCAAGGATGTGTTACTACACTATCAAACATGACGAAGGGGAAAAATGGCACGAGAAATCCCACTTTGAAAGTTCGATGGAGAGTGTGATAATCCTGGAGAAAGCAGCATCCAGGACTTAGTCCATCATTAGTTGGAAGCAGGCCAGGGTGTAGTAAAATACCATAAGTATTACTACTCCCTGGTTGGAGATTTGCCACTATGATTCACTGATTGATCTTCAACGTCGAATTAGGGGCGAATTTTGCTCCCCCCCCCCCCATTTCACGGATCGAATAATGTGCATGAAAGGACCAACATAAGTGCATGTACTTTTGTGTGGGGAAAGTCGTGGCACCCCCTTTGATCACTATCCTGGCTACGCCCCTGGAGCCGCCTTCAATTTCCCTCCGGTGACCATTGATGCAAAGTCCCTGGCAATGTCCGGCTGCGTGCCTACTCTGTCTTGCCGTTGTCGTGCTTTACTGAGCTGCCGGTGGATTGTTTTGCATTCCCGCAGGAGCTTCGGGATTGATCCCGCATGCCATTGGTCCATCCGTCGCCTGAGGCATTTGTCGCAATATGTGCGAATGTCGGACTGTCAATATTTGAATACATGTTACGAGTGCAATTTGAATTTACAGTATTTACAATTTGTCTTTACGTCGCACTCTTACCTAAGGTATATCCCAGGAGCGATATGGTCCAGGTCCGCTGCCCATAGCTAAGTTCTAGGTATAGTAAGTATTTGTAGTAAGGTAGCTTGACACATGACTAGCTTCGCTCTATAATCTTGTTCTGAAATGAATTGCATGTGTGGAATTATTTGATCTCTTCGATCGAACTGTCGATTTATTTGAACTGCATTTTTCTGATTTATTTATTTTCCTTTTTTGCATACACGCACTGGCAGCGCTCCAGTGCAGCCGCCATTCGCGGGATCGCTACGCGCGTACGATGCACTTCCCAAACTGGCTGGTTTTTGCACGCAGCAAAATCATGATAATCTATTTTTGGTTTCACATTTTTGCACACAGTACGCTGGCACGGCATGCGTACGCTGCCGTGCAAGCGAATCCTTTTTCGGAGCGCTCTGTTGTAGTGCTTCGTGTCCTACTCTCGGTAGTTTTCTCTCTCCAAGCAGTGTTCTTTATGTGGTGAAAGAAGTGACAACGAACCAGGTCTCTCTCCCATCTTGAAGTTGTCGCGGCAGCTGCTGGCCAGCTGTCCGCGACAGTGTGTGCATGATTGTACAAGTATAAAGTGAAGTGTTTTACCACAGCATTTGGCATACGATGATTGCAGCAACTGGTAGGGCTTCTGAAGCAGGAGCAGCTGGTATACCATTTCAATTTTGAGGGCTTGATCTTCGTAGGTCCGTCCATTGCCAAACACATGCAGGTATCGGCTCAGTTGGGTAACAAATGCCTCCCCGGTTGAACCTCGAGGCACGTCGAAGGCATTCGGGCGGTAATGAACCGCCTCGCCATAGGCGCTGTTGATAACGTGTGCAGTTTCCTCCGCTGCCATGGTCCCCAGGGTGAAGCTGACGGCAGCAGCTCTTCTATACTGAGGTAGAGCTCTGGGATTTGCCTCCGGTTCGCCAACTGGCACAGGGCTGTCCAGAGAAGCCAACAGCAAAGTGTCGCCTGACGGGGGTGTCCCTGGAGGTGAATCCGGATCGTCCGCCTCCGTGCCACTGTCGAGGGCGGCTAGTTCCAATAGCTGGGTCTCATCTGTGGTGGAGTCCTGAGAAACCTGGACCTCAGCGGCTGCCCCACGTGATGGAGAGTTCAAATGACTCCCAGCAGGTGAAACGCAATTTTTTTGTGAAAAAATGCGTGTTGCCGACTGACCAGTAATTTTGCCTGACGTACCGTACATACGATGCAGAGTTCAATTTGTGCGATATCAAATTGTTTGTGATCTACCACATTAAGCAGAATGGGATCCAAACACGAGCTTACCGACGGTTAGGCTACCGACCTGACTGGACAAATAATCATTTGCTTCATCATACGCCAGAAGTCGGAAACTATGTCCTTTGCCGCGATGTCCATCTCCAAAAAGAACTCCATCTTCATCGTGAAAAGGCTTGAAATACTCAATATTCAACCGAGATTCGCGGTCTCACGCTTTCTGAGATCGAATCATTTTTTGTTGTAGCAGTTGCAGGGCAGATCACTGCCACTACTTCAACAGGGTTCCATTTCACAGCATGCCTGGAACAAGCCATATAGAGGTTGCAAGCTACCCCTCTCAGCAAGAAATTCGAAATTTCAATGGTGGAAGGTATGCTACGAAGAGGATCTCAAAATGTATGGTCGGCAATGCGATCGTTCAACCTACTTGGTCCGGCTCATCGCAATTGTCGCTTATCTATCGCCACTAAGAACAGGATTTTTTTACCGCTCTGTGAAATTTCCAACAGGCATAGTGAGGAAGCATGATACATGAATACTCTCCGCCACAAGAAACAAATTTCAGCAATGGAATCAGGTGAAGCGAGTCGAAGAAAGGAAGCAAGGTAAGCAAAATGCACGAAATATATCAGCGAAGGAGCGCGTTCTTCCACTCACACTAGTAATACAGCTCCAGAGTTCATTCAACTCTGCATCTCTCGCCGCACCGTTACATGAGCTGACATTTGCTGGTGTCTAGCTGCTAGCTGGCGTAGACTGGTAGAGTATCTCTTGCGTTCTCAGCCTATGGTATGGCGGCAATGGGAAAGAAACAGTTGTGGCTGTCACTTCGGTGCTTGAAGGAACCATGGGCAGTGTGACCTGTGTGTCACCCCAGTGTGTTTCAACAAAGCCTTCGAATGAGGCGTACAGGCCTCTCCAGACAGCTGTCATACGCTCCGCTGGATACGCTGGCCACGACTCTTGTAATGCGGCTGCTAGGTCCACCAAGAGAAGGAACAACCAACACGTCGGCCGGGCGCATCGCATCAAAAACACCTTTCTTCTTCAGCATGACGCTCATACTCCTCTTCCGTGCACGCGTGCCTGTCACGCTCTCCAGGCCAGGATGTCAGTTGCCCGTGCTACAGTTCCAGTCTTCGGGTCGCTGCGCTTGGATTTTGGCAACACAGACAGTGAATGGCCAGATTCCCACGTCCCAAAAAAGTCGAATACATCGTGATTCAAAGCGCTAAAATCGCGATCATTTTTTCTTTGGTGCCTCCTTTGATCTTGCCATCACGATCTTCCAAGCAAAAGTAAGTTAGATATCGTGATTGGACTGGGTTTTAATTGTCAAAAAGTGCGTGAGGGATAAGCGACAATTGCAATGAGCCGGACCAAGTACATCATTCAATTTTTGCAGGATGTTTCTGACTAGGGCTGAAACAATTATACCGATAACTCTCATATCGATCGTTTTAAGAGTGCAATCGATAATCGTTAGTGTTCAAAACGAGTGCTAACAATTTTTATGCATGCATATCAGTAACAGCATTCTAGCCCTTGCACTCCATCCGATAGTGAATACGAGCGCAATCATGTACTTTCAAGTGCAATACAATTGTTGTATGGCTTTGAAAGAGATTGGGAGAGAAGACTTTGTCTTTTTGGTGCATTTCTGGGAGAGGTCGGAGACGTGAGCAGTTGCCAGAGGGTGATGACAAGATTCAGATATCAACAGTGCGGTGCCACAAATCTCTAACATAGCAAAGGTATCATGGAATTTCTTCCTAAACTGGTGTTCGAGGTACACGGGTAGAGCCAACAAGAATCGATAAAACCAATAAATCGATCGTTAATGGTATTTGTTTGATCGCTAGGAGTTATTGAATGATCGTTTCAGCCCTAGTTCTGACCTACACGCTAGGCATGGGACCACAGGGTTTGGTGTCATAGCTGACACACACAATCACACACACAGCACATTCGTGTGCACAGATACTAAATTAGTGGACGTCGTCATCTTCTTCCCACTGGTCTCAAATGTACTATGACGTGCTATTTCGCCTGACGCGATGGATTTCGCGAGCGAGAAGTGGGTACTTGGGACATTTCTCAACTTTCGTTTCAGCAACGCGTGGATCACCAGGTACAGCAATGTCAATGATCAGGCCTTTCTTGGCAGGTCCATCAACCCGAACAATATCAGGCCGTCGGTGCTCAATGAAGCGATCGTACCGGATGGCGAAATCCCACAGAATCTTGATCTTCTGGTCCTGCGGAGAGATGTTGGCGTCTCAAGTATCTGTAGCTTCTGGCTAGGGGTGAAACAATTATACCCTCGGTTTTTTCAAAAATAATCATACTCGGAATAAATCAGAGTACTCGTTCATACATGTTACATGCATTTACTACAGAAATCTGTAGTTTCAGGGCAGCAGTCGGCAGATGGTGATGTGCAGGCTGTGTGGTGAACATTTGTTCACGAGTAGAGAGAGCCCAAATGACCCACCAACCAATATACCCGAGAAAAATGACTGCTACTCGGTTCAATCAGGATTGTATCATGTTATTTTAAAGCCCTTGGTGTGCAATTTTTAGGAGATGAAAATACTCGAATACTCGAATATTCGATCGGAGAAAATCAGAGTACTCGAACTCGGGATCTCAGTGCCAACTTTCACCCCTACTTCTGGAAAATTATCCTCGGGTGCAAGATGCTCTTGTACCGTTGCATTGGTCTTGGTATGCTCAAGCACCGGATCACAGTGGTGCTTGTAGTACTTGTCTTCACATGGTATCCCATGCACACGACAGAGCGACCAGTGGACCAGAGAGGCCAGCCGAACATGACGCTCCAAGTAATCCCGTCCAGAAAGTGGCTTGTCTCCCACAGGACAGGGTTGACGACATCCACTCCAGACTAGTGGCCTTTCGCCAACGCCAATCCTGCCGTCTACGGGAGCTTGAACAACTGTTGGGCAAGCTGAACTTTGCCAGCCGTGTCATCACGCCGGGCCGTACATTCATGCGCCAACTGTATGATGCCATGCGCAACACTTCCAAGCCCTATCACCGCATCCGCCTCTCTCCGGAATGTCATCTGGATCTGCTTTGGTGGTCTCACCTACTTGATGGCTGGAATGGCAAGTCATTCTTCCTCGATCTCCAGGAGACGCTGGTCAGAAACATCCTAATAGAAACTGACGCATCTGGCGCTATCGGGCATGGCGCAGTTTACGGCACGCATTGGGTTCGCTGACACCTGGTCACCACAACACACTCCGCTCTGCATTACGTTCAAGGAGCTGTATCTCATCTGCATTACCATGATGTGCTACGTGGGGCCACGAGTGGTGTCGCAAGCGTATCCGCTTCCATACCGACAAGAAACTGTTGCCGCTGTTCTCAAATCTGGCACCAGTCGCTGCCCTAATGTGATGTCACTCCTACGGCAGCTCTTCTTCATCTGCGCCAAGGGTAACTTTATGGTCACTGCCCGTCACATACCTGGAACTACCAACATCCTTGCTGACGCTCTCTCCCGGCAAGATTTCAAGCGATTCCATTCGTGGCAACCTACCGCCGCTCATATGCCCACTCCTGTGCGTGCTCTTCCGTCCATTCCTGGGGAGACTTCAGCCGTGCCTTGCACTGCCGCGTGACGGAAGTTCACATGCAAACTGCCGTGAAAGCTGGCAGCACCAGTCTTGGGTGAGCTCTGATCAGACAAACTGAGCCCACTTATTGTGGGTGCCAGAGCATAACCGAATGTCACCAATGTACCGATTGTACACTCAGTAACTCAATATCACGCTACTGTTGTCCACAATCTGTGGCATCCCCTCTACAGTTAAAAGTGAATAGGAGGTTCTCTATTTGGGGAATCAACCTTGCTTACCAGGCTCCTCATACGGCTCATTCAGCCTCTCAATACGGCTCACTCAGCCTCCGCAGCCGGGCCCTGCCCAGCTGCCTTCATATGGCTCACTAAGCCTCCGCAGCAGGGCCCTGCCCAGCTGCCATACCCACACATTCACACAGCTCTAGGCTGTCACTCACTCGGAGCCTGGCAAAGCAATTGACAAACCCTCCTATTCCCCAAACTGGTTGCTCATTGTGTGAGTGCGGCATGCAGATGATTGTGTTAAAGTAATTTTTACGCACGCGCAAAATATGTTAACACAGAAGGCGCATGCTCTGTTCCCAACAAACTCTCACGCGCTCATTGTTCTCCGAAGTCCACTGTTCCTGATTTCAGTTCTTGCTGTGTCCGCATTGGCAGTGGATCAAGCCACCCACCCACTCCACTATTGTCATCATCCTGTTTTCTGTTCTAGTTCTCTCCAGTCCGTATCCATTATCATACCGGCCTACAATAACTACACCGATGCCGTCTTTTTTTTTATTTTACTTCCTCCGCGTCATCGAAATTGTCGCAGTTTGACTAGTGACTTGTCACTTGTTACTGACAACTCCATAGGCTAAGCCATTCAAACCTTATTACACAGTATGATAGTCTGAAGACTAGAGTAACGTTCCAGGACAGTTGGACTGAGAGTTTTCATGCAGAGATGAAGTCCTCGTCGTCGCTGATGTCAATGGACGCAAAAATATCGTTCCGAAATATTTCAAGGAAGGTTGAAAGTTGGTCGCGCCTCATCTCAAGCGCTTTTACTTTCTCCACAGGACAAGAGCTGTGTTGTAAAATGATGTGTTGTTTTCCTGTGTGATGGCATTCCCCAAACTGTCTCGTCTAGTCGCGTGCATGTGTGATATGAGCATGCGCGATTTTGTAGTCGAGAGTCCTTTTGTCAGTCTTCTTGATCGTCCCTTTGAGTGTTGTCTCCGTTTCCGTCTTGTCAATATAAATAATGTAATACAAACCAGTCTTGTCCTTTGTGTCCTGCGTCCCGGGGAACGGAATGGCTGAGATTCCGTTACAACGTGGTGCCGAAACCCGGGACGCAGAGGATGAGTAAGTTTGTCATGAGTCTGTTCGTCGTCGTCAACAAAATAATAGTAAGCGTGGGGATGGAGGTGATCAGGAGAGATGAGGAGCTGGTGGAAGCGGAAGACGACGCGGAGAGGAGGCAGAGAAGGTGGTGGACCGGCAGAAGGTGGGGACTGGAGCCTGGGACGGCAGGTACCGCATGGAGCGTGTGGCCGTGGCTCGCCAGAGGCCAGTGGATGAGTCTGGCATCACCGACTGTGTGTCGTCCTTTGTTGTTGTCTTGCTCGCTTAATTGTCTGATCATGTTTCTCTCGCTGTTCAGTTCATTGCTGTGTTGTTGAGTTTGGTTGTCGGCATGTTGCTCTTCTCGTCGTTCTGTTGTTCTGCATTAATTTGCGTTGTAGATTTATTTTGCGCTGCTGAGCGCATATTGTTATTATTTTGTTGGAGCTTTGGCTCTCGTGTTTCGGTTATCCTTGTGTGCCTGAGTTTAGAGCGTCGGCTCTTGTGTTTTTTTGGTTTGGCCCTGTGGTGCGGCTTGGTTGAGAGCGTCGGCTCTTGTGTCTTGGTTTGGCCCTGTGTCGTGGCCCAGTTTTGTTGTGCTACAATGTAAGCTGTTGGTTGGTTTTGGTTTTTCTGTTTTGCTGTGGTTCCTTTTGCTGTTGTGCATGTGGAACGTGGTGTCGTTTTATGATTTTGTGGAATGTCATCAAGGGGGCAGGTGTTGTAAAATGATGTGTTGTTTTCCTGTGTGATGGCATTCCCCAAACTGTCTCGTCTAGTCGCGTGCATGTGTGATATGAGCATGCGCGATTTTGTAGTCGAGAGTCCTTTTGTCAGTCTTCTTGATCGTCCCTTTGAGTGTTGTCTCCGTTTCCGTCTTGTCAATATATATAATGTAATACAAACCAGTCTTGTCCTTTGTGTCCTGCGTCCCGGGGAACGGAATGGCTGAGATTCCGTTACAGCTGCTATGCTTGTCGTCTGCTAGCTCTGGATGATTTCTACTTCACCACCAACGAAGCCTAGGAAGAATACACGATCGTTGCAAGGTCGGTTGATTACCGTCGGCGGAATCACCTCGATCTTGAAATGAACTTTTTTTAGCCGTGGCATGCCCATTTATTTTAGCTGTGTGGTCACAGCTCATGCAGGTAAGTGTACTATCACGTCCAGCGCAACGTCTTTTTCACCATCACTGGTATACCATGGTACGGCACCTGCGCGTGCATCACTAGCACTACTTGTAGAGTCTACATGGCTCTTGCAGGTACAATCACGTACTGAGTGTCTCAGCCAGAGCGACAAATTTTATCGCTGTTGGAGGCATTTAGTTTGCTGACCCCTCGATGTTTCTCCAAGCACTGCCACTTGTTCCACGAAGTCATTCTAGCCCCAGCTAAGGTAAAACAGTGATGAGGCTTGAGTGAATGGCCATAAGCACGAGAAATGTGCAGGCTGCAACACCTGACTGATCTCAGCGAGTCGAAATTACCATCGCAGCGACATCAGGGAAGAGATTGCGTCTAGTTCAAAAATTCCAGCTTCCAATAACAGAAAATAGAACTTTGCCGTCACCCTATACTGATGATTATCGCCTATGTCCGATTCCTTGCCTCTGGTACGAGTGCTGGTGAGTAAATACCCCGTTTTATATCAAAAGTCAAACTGCGACAATTTCGATGACGCTGAGGAAGTATTTATTTTTATTTTTTTACTATTATTCACAAACCCAACTCGTAAAATAAATAATTATGTGGACAAAACAAACAGCTACTGAGCAGGGGCTGCACTGGGCAGCAGTGATGGTGAGGTACCAGGGGCTCCACCGACCAAAGGTCTCGGCTTCAATGACACAAGCACGCACTAGGAAAAAGAAACAGAAATGTAAAGGAAAGCTAGATCTAGCTATGGGGAAGTAGAATGTGTAAAAGTACCGGTAGGTGTTTAGAAAACTAAAAACAAGATGGAAAGAGATTGTAAATTATCAGTGTTTGGACTGATGTACAATGTACATGTAAACTTCATCAACCAAAACTTATGAACTTTTTTAATAGATCTGATACGAAACTCGCACAAGGAAGTGTAAAGAAAACAAGCTAAAAAACAGAAAAATAATAAGGCACCCATTTTGATTATCCAGGGGATGGCCCACGCCTGGTAAAAGAATAAACAGAGAAAAGAAAAGAATCATAACAAGTTTTTTTGCATGTATGCAAAACACAGCTGAGCACTCTGAGCAAGGCCAGGTACGCGGATTAGCGGGTCCGGCAAGCGACGAGCTCGAAAAATTACAGGGAATCTGTTGCCCAGTACCAGTTGCTGTCTCTCAGGTGTCGGTAGACCTTTGTCTTGAATGACTGAAAACGTGTTTTGTGTGGGCGCTGCGACAGCAGCCTGTCAGGAAGGGAGTTCCATGCGCCAATACAGCAGTACGGGAACGACCGCTTCACGACGGATGGAGCTGAGACAGGGAGCGTGTCTGACAGTTGATAGGCGTGGCTAGTGGCATTATTGTGCTGGTTCCTGGTTCTGGGGTTGGCTGGAGAAACGCGATGCGGTGGCAATACAGCAAGTAGCTGAGGAGGACCAGTGATGAAATGCAATTTGTACATGCACGAGAGAGCAGCAACAGTCCGGCGGACAGCCAAACTGGGGAGAATTGCACCAGGGCCAATGATGCGCAGTGCGCGGCGTTGAACATTATCCAGACGTTGGATGTGGCTGGCTGGCGCGCCCATCCACACAAGCGGGGCATACTCCATCAGGGGCCTCACGAATGCCTTGTAGACAGTCGTTCGGCCAGCTGGCGTTAAAATGTGGGCCGCTCGTCGGAGAAAGCCGAGGTGCTGCTGGGCGCGGATGGTCACGGTCCTGAGGTGACTAGCGAAGGACAATTTGGAGTCAAATCGAACATCAAGCAGTGATATGCTGGTTTCCTCCGGTACAGGGGTACCACCAAACAGGATTTGGGGCAGGTCTAGGTCAGTGCGTCGGAGGGTAGCAGTCATAGCCTGTGACTTGGTGGGCTCGAAACACACTTTCCACCGGCAACCCCACTCATGCAGGCGGTTTGTAGATACCTGCAAGGTGTGTGCAGCGTCCCGAGGGCACTGAGCTGAGGATACTAGACTGTATAGTGTCGTATCGTCCGCGTAGGCCTCAAGCTGAGCATTGCCATCAAGAACATCGGCAGCGTCATTCACGTATATTAGAAACAGCGTAGGGCCCATTATACTGCCTTGGGGCACCCCTGCAGAGATTTGGTAGAGAGAAGAAATCTGACCGCCGACTAAGCACTGGAGTGAACGGCCGTCAAGATAAGACGATAGCCAGCTATGGAGAGTGCCAGTAATGCCGAGCTTCCGGACCTTGTAGAGGATGCCCACGTGGGAGACCCGGTCAAAGGCCCCGGCTATATCGACTGCGAGAATTCGTGCCGCGCCACCTTGGCCAACGATGCCCACCCAGGCGTTATGAAGCGCCTGTAGTGCGTCTGCCGTGCCGATACCTCTACGGAACCCAAACTGGTGGGGAGTGAGGAGCTGCTGGCGCTCAAGATGGTTCATCAGTTGGCGATTGACAATAGTTTCCATTACTTTGGACATTATGCATAATAACGAGACCGGGCGGTAGTTCTTCAGAACAGAGCGCGAGGACCGTTTGTGGATCGGTACCACGTTAGCTGTCTTCCATGATTCTGGTTGAACTCCGCACCTGAAACAGAGAGCGAATAGCTGGGACAAAGGCTTCACAAGTTCTTTGGCACACTCTTTCAGGACCCGGGCTGAAATGCCGTCAGGACCAGTCGCCTTTGATATGTCGAGTCGCGCTAGCAGACGGTAGACTGTGGCGGGGCGAAAATGAACGGCTGCGAGTGCCTGTGCTCCGGTTGCATCAAGGTCAGGTAAGTCGTGAGAAGTAAGATCCTGGCCAGTGACACTGCACTTCCTGGAGAAGAAGGTGGCAAAGGCCTCCGATTTCTCATGGCTTGTTGCCAACTCTCGTCCGCCCGCATCAACAATGAGAGGAATGTCCGTGTTACGTCCGTCCCCACTAGCATACTTTAACTTGGTCCACCATTCTTTGTCCTTGAGTGAGCCCGTGGAAAGGCTGTGACAGATACTGGCCTCTTTAGCTTCCTGGGATCGCCTTAGGATGTTGACGGCTGTGGTAACGGAGCGGAGGAAAGCTTGTTTGAGTGAAAGATCGTTCGGGTGTTTTCTCCAGGAACGCCAACGTTTGTCCTTTTCCCTCATAGCAGCTGTACATTCCGGTGTCCACCATTTTGGATCACTCGGCCTCGTGGTAAGTTCCTTAGATGGGACAAACCTGGCTATTGTGCCTCTGATAGTGGTGGTTAACCGCTCACAGGAGGTGTCCGGGTCATCAGTTATGATGTCGTGCCATGGAGAGTTGCGAAGGAAAGCTCGGAGGCGATGCCAGTCTGCGCTCTTGTACCGCCAGACAGTTCGCTTTGCTGCAGGTTCGTGGCAAGGTAATATGCCTACGAAGTCGGATAGAATGATAACGTCGTCAGACCGCCCAAGAGGGGGTGTGGCGGTTGTCAATACTGGGGAGTTGAAGGTACTTGGTCCGGCTTATTAAAATGTGCGTTTCGCTTCGAACGTCAGCCAAACAAATTCAAATAATCTCAGTACGGAATAAACTTTCCAGCTACCTAACACTATCCTTCAGTTGTCGATTTGTGATGTTGAAGAAGAAATGGCTCCAACCCTAAAGGAGGCAGCGTCTCAGAGGATCTTAGTCGACTCGAGCATTTTGCGTGCAAATTTTGTCGTCAGAGGACTCCTGTTGCTTCTCGCGCAACACAGAGAAGGCCTGGTGCTGAAATCAACACCCCACTGCGATGGGGAATTGTCATGGAGTACCAGAAACTCCTGGGCGATCGTTCTCGAGTGCTTCCTGGCGGATTGAAATCGCTGCAGTCGCTGTTTCCTTGGAAGAATCAAGTTCAGCAAACGCGTCATCCAGAAACTCATCCAGAAAGCACCTGCATTGCTCCGTCCTGTTTGTGCTGATCTCTCTCGCATTCGTTCACGATGTGGCGGCCGACGAATCAAGAGCACAGAAGAGATCGTCGAGAAGTTGATCGATATAAGCAACCGCCCTTGAGGTCGACTTTCAGGCGACAACCTGGCTGGAAAACTGAACCGCAGAAAGGGTGAATACGTGGATGGTGCGGAGTCCTCGCCGACTCCTCGGAGCCGCGATCGCGATGCGTCACAAGATCGCCAGTCTCCGGGGCCAGTGGATTCGTGAAACAGGCAGGGAAGAGCACGTATGGTCTGATGCAGCTGCCTGTGTGACAGTCATGTCGACACAGATCAGACTCAGTAGTTCTACGCGCGCGGCACACGGTGATGAGAAGTGATTATTTTATGCATGATGGTGTACTTGTTCGCCTCATTTGAAAGTGTCGTGGGAGCGTCAGGCGAAAACACCTACAGCTACCATTTTTCGAATTTGAGATGAGTTGAGTTTTTTGCAGCTCCGGGCTTTTGAGCGGATCTTCGATTGGTTTCAGTGCGGTGCGCGTCATATCGCCAAGCGCGCCATGCAGGGTGGCCACCAATGTTGTCGGTGCAACGGCAAAGGCTCCTGTGTTGGCTGTGCTTGTGTCAAGAGTGGAAGGAACTGCCAAAACTGCGGCCCTGCTCAAAATGGAAGGTGCAAGAACCAACCACCCGCGGCGAGCCAACCATCTTCGCAGTGTACGGGTACGGGCGATACGGTAACGGCGGCTGGGCCTCGGGCCAGCGGCAGTGTTGTGAGTACGGTAGTGCAGGGTTTGCAGACCCCGAGGAAGGCAACAACCGCTGAGGAGATTGCCTCAGCTGCGCTCTCCGCGGCGCTGTCGACGACTCCTGTCTCGATATCGAGCTCCCAGCAATTTGCATGGGACACGCTGGAAGGTGACACAGCGAGCAATGCCAATGACTCTGACATCCCCGAGGACGTGGCCTCAGACAGTCAAGCAGCCCAGCTGCTCGCCACATTGGATGCCAGCCAGCGTGAGGATCAAATCGCTGCAGACGCACACGTTTCACTTCCTCCACATGTGGAATCAACAACAGGACCGTTCACACTTGGAACAATGGACAGTCAAGCCACACAAGCTGCCATTCATGCAGCATACGAGGAAGCAGTGCACTTCAGGCCAAACACCTTTGATGTTCCTCATGGAACTACGGGCAGAGCTTTTATCTCCACACTCAGCAGCTATCTGCAATGCTTTGGAGATACAGGTCCATATGAGGGTCAGGCAATCAAAATTGCTTTGGTATTCCAGCAACTGCTCCTACAACAACCCCATGCATCCTCGTCACAGTCATTCTGTAAGCGTCTCCAGGCGCGCCTTGACCTCTGGAATCGTGGTGAGCTTGACGAGCTGCTCTATGAATGCCGCACTATCCAGCACCTCCTGCGAGCACACGCGTCATCCCCGAAAAGCAGGGCCGATGAAGCCAGAGACTTTGCAAACCTCGTGACCAATGGGAAACTGAGGTCCGCCACCCACATGTTGGCAGATGGTGGTCGTGGAGGAGTGCTGGACTTGGATGACTCCATCAATGGAAGCACCGTTCGGGATCTCCTCAAGGCCAAGCACCCGGAGGCGCAGCCTCCTCATGCGGAAGCATTGCTTCAGGGTCAGGCACCCGTGCCTCCCCACCCTGTACGCTTTGAGTCACTCGATCGAGACGCACTACGCAAGGCCGCCCTGCACACCCAAGGAGCTGCCGGTCCCTCCGGGGTGGATGCTGCCTCTTGGCGGCACATGTGTACATCCTTTGCCGATACATCGGACCAACTCTGTGACGCTATGGCCAAGTGTGCTCGTCGTCTCGCTACTACGTACGTGGACCCGGCGTCACTAGATGCCTACACTGCATGCAGGCTGATTCCACTCGACAAATGCCCTGGAGTCAGGCCAATAGGCATCGGGGAAGTCTTGCGGCGCATAGTGGGGAAGGCCATCCTCGAGGTGATCCGCCCCGAAATCATGGAAGCTGCTGGCAGTCTCCAGCTTTGTGCGGGGCAAGATAGCGGCATAGAGGCGGCAATCCATGCGATGTGCGACGTATTTGATGACCCTTCCACTGAAGCCATTCTTCTGGCTGACGCCACTGTTGCCTAATCCTCCTCACTACTGTACTCCACAAACCACCATTACCGTCGCTCACACAAACCAGTGCACCAAGCGACCAGGTAGGAGAAACAAAGTTAAGTTAAGATATTTACAAGAAGATTACAACAAGAAAAAGAACCAAGAACCACGATCGCCAAATCGCTGTCATCAGCAAAACGTGCCCGGGTGCGTGCATTGGCTTACGTGTACATCAGTGCGTGCATTGGCTTACGTGTCATCAGTGCGTGCATGCATGAAGTCTTTGAAGATCAGAAAAGCAGAATGATCACAACTCATGCATGATGCATCGATGAGTCATCATGGTCATATCAACGGACAACGACTACGTAACCATGGATATAATAATGGCGACAGCAAAGTTAGTTCCGCGTCCAAAAGCGCAGGTGCAACAAGGAAAAGTCAGAGTGCAGAACAAACAGAAATTCAAATCGAAAGGAGATAAATATTGCAAAGATGAAGCGAATCGGTTTGGTCTGTCAGAGGGTGCTTGCGCCCAGCGACAGGGTGACAGCAAACCCTGTCAGAGAGAGAGAGTCAGTGTACAGAATAGGAATACATAGAACGCAGCACGCAATGGAGTTGCTGTGGAGAGCGAGAATGCAAGCAACAACGTAAGTACTATCTATGCAACTAATTATATCGGCGTATTGTTATTGATATTACTATCCGACAAACACGCACAACACACAACAAACACTGTATCGTAACAACGCACTCGTAAATGATGTTATCACAACGACACTCGTAAATGATGTTATCACAACGACACTCATTCTATTTCACCTCTCCCCCTGATAACATCGCGAACAGCAAGGTCAAATTAGTCACGAGAACGAACGGGGAGCTGAATGTCAGCACGAGGACGAAGAACTCTCGCAGGCACAGGCTCAACAGGAGCAGCAACAACAGGCTGCACAACACCATCATCAACAGCAGACAACTCAACAGAAAGAGACAATGCATCGTCATCATCATCAACACGATCAGTAGGCTGAGACTTGATCAGCTCGATGTTGACAAGCTTGTTCGAAGTACGGGCATCGTCATTGTCGCGCACAATCACAACAGTTGACTCAGAGACAACTTTGGACACCACCCAGCCAGGTTCATACGGTGACGTGCGTTTCTGGCGGCGACTAGGGCGCAACAACAAGACAGAATCACCAACACTGTACGGACAGGGAGCAACAGGAGCACTAGCAGCAGACTCAGGGAGTGACGCCTCGGCAGCAGACAACTCCTCCTCCAAATAATCACGCACAGCAGCAGACTTCACACACAAACTCTCGACCCACGCACTCAGAGACACATCAGGCTGCGGACAATCGACAACAAGGCCACGGGGAATCCAACCACACATAGCCTCACACGGGGACAAACCAGTAACAGAGTGAGGACGCACACGATAATAGTATAACAGGACGCTCAACGCAGAAGCCCAATCATCCGACTCAGTAATTGTTTTACGAATCAATGTTAACAATGTGCGGTGAAACCGCTCAACACCACCCTGACTCTGCGGGTGCCGCACCGCACCACGGCGCACTTCCACTCCAAATGCATTGTACAGTGCCACAGTAACATGATTCACAAATTCAGTGCCATTGTCCGACCTCACGACATCAGGGGCTCCCCAGCGGGAACACACATCGACAAAAGCAGAAGCCACAGACGCACCATCATGGCGAGCCAAAGGAACAACTTCCACCCACCTCGTAAACATGTCCGTGCACACCAGGACACAATGGTAGCGTTGACTCCTGTTGGGACCAAGTTCCAGGGTGTCCAGCTGCACAACACTCCAGGGTCCAGAAGGACTAACCGGACGGGTCGGCGTGGCAACGGGACCACGCTTGGAACTAGCGGCAGCACACGCAGAACAAGACTGGACAACAGACTGGCACAAAGCAGCCATGTTAGGGAAATAACACCCAGAACGAAGCAGCTTCCAAGTGGTCTCCCAATTGGCATGACCACAAATCGCATGCGCACGAGACAAAACTCGACGCTGCAGGGACTGGGGAACAACAGGCACAACCTGCTCATCATTGGGGGGCACCTTAACACGGCGATACAAACCGCCGTCGGAAACAAGAAGTTGAGTCCGTAATTTCTTAAAAGCAGGATCAACAATGTCGGAACCGGAAGACACAGCAGCAATAATACTGGAAATCTGTTCATCAGAATGTTGAGCAGACAACACGTCTTGCAAGAGAACAGCACTTACAACCTGCCTTGACGGCGCTGAGACGGCGGCAGAGGCAGCAGCAGGAGAGGCGCTCGGCTGAAGCTTCCTCCAGCAGCGTACAAACGTGTCAGGCACACGCGTCAACTTGTCGGCCTTGTTCTCTGCAGAAGGCACCCAACGAAGGTGCACTTGCATGCCGGTCTCTGCGACGATGTCCTCCACTGCTTGCAGGCGCCGCTCGACGACAACGTCGAAGAGGCTGTTCGTCTTCACCCGGTGAATGTTCCCAAGGCGCGCCGACAGCCAGCCGTACACAGTCTTGGAGTCGGTCACCACCGTCGCTGTCTTCACACGGTAGTCAGTTGCGAGGGTGAGGCCCCTCAGGACGGCATTCAGTTCGGCGACATTGATGTGGCGGCGATCTGAAGCAGGGCGAAGCCAGGAACGGTCTTCAACTACCGCCCCATCGCACTCTAGCAGCGCCCCATAGGCGACGTCGGACGCATCGCACCACACAGTACAGTCACGTGCTTCCACATTCACTGCCCACTTGCCGGTCGCTGGGTCAGCCTTGTCCAGCATAGCCTGTAGCTCGGCACAGCAATGGACCACAGCGTCACACACTGGCTTGTCCCACGCACTCTCAACGCTGGCAAGGCGCTTCAGGTAGCCACAGGCTGGACGTAGCGAGGAACAGACGGGATAGTGGCTGGTTAATCGCCCGCACCAGCTGAATACTTCCCGTCGGGTAATCTCATCAGCCACCTCGAGCTGCACACCATCACGTCTGCGCCAATGTAACTCATTATCCGCTCCGGTAAACAGCTGGAGACCCAGCACTCGAGCAGAACTGACATCCTCCGCAGGCTTCGTGGGCAGGCCGTACGCAGCGAGGCGGGCAGACACAGCACTAGACAGAGGCTTGGGGACAATCACGTCATCCACATAATTGTCGACTTCTGGCATGTCGCGGGTCACATACTTGACAATGATGTCCATGACCTTGGGGGCCACAGACAAGCCGAAACCCATGCGGGTCATTACGTAGGTCTTGTCTTGCCAGACGACGACTTGATAACGCAGCAAATCATCCCGAACATGCACTTGCAAATATGCCTTCCTGATGTCTAACAGCTCGTGCTCGTCTTCACGGCTACGCCATGACCGCAGGGATTCCGCACACACAGGAGAGTCATTGCCTGGGTGCGACACAAGTTGCCGGTTCAGGTGGCGGTAGTCCAACACGGGCCGAACAGGAGTTGAAAGCTTGTGCTCTTGCTCAACCGCCATCAGGGGTAGAACACAGGCTGGCTTTCCATGCACCTCCGGGTTATGCTCAATGAGCCAACCATTGGCAACCCACTCATCGACCGCTGCAGTAAACTTTTCCTCCTGCTGTGGCGAGAGGTGCTTCCGGCCGTACTCAGTAATGCCGCTGCCAATTGTAGACACAGGAGCAGTGTCCTCTTTCCAACGCCATGACATCACCCAGCACTGCTTACTAGGTACCCAGCGAGCTTCACCGTCGTCGACACTGAGCACAACGTCATCACCATCCTGTGACACAGAAACATGACGCGACAGCTTGGACGCGGTGTCAGCAAGAGCAGCATCAGTTGAAGTGACCGGACCAGCGGCTGCAGCAGCAGCAGGCAGTTGCTCGCCGAAAACTACGCGACTCATACTGCCGTCGTCGTCATATGACACGCTGACGCCACCGCACCGTGCAACAAGGTCGTTGCCTAGCAACACATCAGCAGCCACCACCGATAAATTCGGGACGACAAGTACATTGACACATGTGCGGGGTATGCGCACCGGCCCATCATTGCGGTGGAACTGCAGCTGCGCCGAGCCTAGTACATCAAGGGGCTTACCGTCCAACGCGAGGATGGTTGACTCGCTGTCGGCACGAGACAACTGCACATCAGGCAAGTGCGCGAGCAGAGCACGAGAAATAAGCGTGCGGGTGGAACCAGTATCCACGATAGCAGTTGCTCGATAGCAACTTCCGCCCGGAGACGAGACATCTGTGTATATGCGTGGTAGTCCGCCGCGGGCATGATTCTGCAGGCAGAGCACCTTGTCTGCGCCGCCCACAGATGCTGCTGACACGCCGTTCGCCGACTGCGCCTCCAGCCACTTCTTCCGCTGGAAGCAGTCTTTTTTTACGTGCCCGGTCCTATCGCAGAACACACACTGCATTGTCCCTCGGCTAGCAGTCCGCTTCGGGCAGTTCCGGCGGATGTGCCCGGGCTCATTACAAAAGTAGCACAGTGTCTTGGCCTTGGGAGCTTGTCCACTAGCGCTGGTGCCACCACTGCTGCTGCCACCTCGGGGCGCAGCACTGCCACTGGCTGCCGCTGCCATCCCCGTATCAGGCCTGGACGAATCCACAACGGCTAGGGCACGGACCTTGCTCACAATGTCCGGTACCCCGAACTTGACGCCAGCGCACGAGAGGCGAATCTGGCGCTCCAAGTGGACAGGTAGCCCCGCCAGCAGCTGTTCAATGATGACGGCGTTGTCATCACCATCGCCGGAGTGGCCGGCCGCAGACAGCAGGCGGCGCAAGTCCGCAACATACGCCTCAGGCGTCTCATCCAGCCGGTACCGCCGGCTACTGAATTGGCGATAAGCATCTCCTGGTGACACTCCAAATGTCTTTTTCATGACATCCACCACCTTGGCTTTGTCTTTCTTGTCATCTGTCGGCATCTTGGAGTACACTAACAGAGCATCTGACTCCAAGAACAGGGGCAGCCTTTTCATCAGCTTTTCCTCGGTGTCCCAACCAGAACATTCGCCGATCACCTGGAACTTGACCCAGAACATGTCCCAGTCGTCGTGCTTACCCTTGAAGGGCTTCACAAATCCCTCAACCTTCAACGACATTACTACCCACTAAGGTAACACAGCCCTACAGGCTACAAACACTTACAGAACGAGAAAACTGAAAAACGAAGAAACAGCCCTGAACGGCTCAACCTCAAGCTAGGGTTTCGGGACCAAAAGTTGTTGCCTAATCCTCCTCACTACTGTACTCCACAAACCACCATTACCGTCGCTCACACAAACCAGTGCACCAAGCGACCAGGTAGGAGAAACAAAGTTAAGTTAAGATATTTACAAGAAGATTACAACAAGAAAAAGAACCAAGAACCACGATCGCCAAATCGCTGTCATCAGCAAAACGTGCCCGGGTGCGTGCATTGGCTTACGTGTACATCAGTGCGTGCATTGGCTTACGTGTCATCAGTGCGTGCATGCATGAAGTCTTTGAAGATCAGAAAAGCAGAATGATCACAACTCATGCATGATGCATCGATGAGTCATCATGGTCATATCAACGGACAACGACTACGTAACCATGGATATAATAATGGCGACAGCAAAGTTAGTTCCGCGTCCAAAAGCGCAGGTGCAACAAGGAAAAGTCAGAGTGCAGAACAAACAGAAATTCAAATCGAAAGGAGATAAATATTGCAAAGATGAAGCGAATCGGTTTGGTCTGTCAGAGGGTGCTTGCGCCCAGCGACAGGGTGACAGCAAACCCTGTCAGAGAGAGAGAGTCAGTGTACAGAATAGGAATACATAGAACGCAGCACGCAATGGAGTTGCTGTGGAGAGCGAGAATGCAAGCAACAACGTAAGTACTATCTATGCAACTAATTATATCGGCGTATTGTTATTGATATTACTATCCGACAAACACGCACAACACACAACAAACACTGTATCGTAACAACGCACTCGTAAATGATGTTATCACAACGACACTCGTAAATGATGTTATCACAACGACACTCATTCTATTTCACCACCAACGCGTTTAACTGCCTAAATCGCGAAGTGTGCCTCCGTAACATCCAGCACCTATGCCCATCACTCGCCAAACTCGTGATCAACACCTACCGAAAGCCCACTAGCCTCTTCGTCGGCGGCGAGAAGATCTTGTCATGTGAGGGTACCACACAGGGCGACCCCGTCGCCATGGCGATGTATGCCATTGGCATCATCCCACTTATGAAAGCTGTTGCAACAGAAGGAGCAGTACAGGCATGGTATGCAGATGATGCCGGATCCGGTGGCAAGCTGAAGAGCGTCCGAGTGTGGTGGGATCAGCTGACGGAGAAGGGCCCCAAATATGGCTACTTCCCAAATCCAGCTAAGTCTGTCCTAGTGGTCAAGCCCCCACTCCTCGACGAGGCCATCCGGATTTTCGCTGGTACTGGTGTTTCCATCCAGGCAGATGGATGCCGCTACCTTGGTGCAGCCATCGGGTCATCCGCGTTCGCCACGCAGTACGTGCAGCAGAAGGTCGAGGAGTGGGTCGCACAGGTCCAACGGCTGAGTGACTATGCCCGCTCTCAGCCTCAAGCTGCGTATGCCGCGTACACCCATGGCCTACAGAGTAAGTGGACCTTTCTCTGCCGAGGCATGCCAGCTATGGATGAGTACCTGCTTCCACTTGATGATGCTGTGTCCAACATGCTGATCCCTGCCCTTCTGGGACGACCGGTGAATACCCAGGAGCGCAGCCTCCTTGCTCTTCCGTGTCGCTTCGGCGGTCTCGGGCTGCCCCACCCATCGTCGCGAGCCTCCCAATATCAGTCTTCTCGAGACATCACCGCGCCCCTGACAAGCCGTATCTTGGTCCAAGATATGGAATTAGGCACCGCCATTGACGATGTACGCGCTGCCAAGAAGCAAGCGAAGAACACAGTTGACGCCTCGGTTCGGGCTGATGCTGTGCTTCTTTCCTCATCTGTGGATACTGAGTTGCAGCGGGTCATTGCGCTAGCGTCGGAGAAGGGAGCTTCTTCCTGGCTGACCTGTCGACCCTTGAAGCGGCATGGCTTGACCCTCACCAAGGGTGAGTTCCGCGACGGAATCCACTTGCGCTACGGCTGGCTTCCACAGCGACTGCCATCATCTTGCAGCTGTGGAGCCACATTTTCAGTCGCTCACGCTTTGTCTTGCCCCACAGGGGGGTTTCCGTCGGTGCGGCACAATGAGGTGCGTGACCTCACTGCCCATATGCTGAAGCGAGTGGCTCACAATGTCTCCGTGGAGCCCCACCTGCAGCCGGTCACTGGGGAGCAGTTCCGGTATCGCACCGCTATCCAGACTGAGCAGGCCCGTCTCGACGTTGCGGCAAGTGGCATCTGGGGTGGCCGGTTTGAGCGCACCTTCATCGATGTGAGGGTTTTCAATCCTCATGCGACCTCAAACCGCGCCACCTCCATTGCTTCCTGCTACACCAAGCACGAGAAGGAGAAGCGGCGCTGCTACGAGCAACGTGTCCGCGACATAGAGCATTCGTCGTTTGTTCCGGCCATATTCTCTACCACTGGTGGTTTGGGCAAACACGCGGAGTCGCTCTACAAGCGGATAGCTTCTCTTCAAGCCGCGAAGACTGGAGAAGCATACAGCTGTGTTATGTCTTGGGTTCGATGCAAATTGAGTTTTGCCCTACTCCGGTCCAGCGTGATGTGTTTGCGCGGATCCCGGAATCTTCGGCCGGTGCAGTTGGACTCACCTCCCACCTTGGCGGTTGCTGAGGCGGGCATTCGCATTTGATACCATTTGCCTCTGGTTTTGTCTGTATTTGCTTCGTCTGTGCTCTTTTCATCCTACTACTAGTAGTTTTCAGTCCGCTATCGGGCGGCTGCACTCCAGCTCTACTTTGCACTTCTCTTAACTTCTTTTTCCTTTGACTTGATCATTGGTATTACATGTAAAAAAAAAAAAAAAAAAAAAAAAAAAAAAAAAAAACAGCTACCATTCTGGCAGTCGTACTGCACGAGGAGGAGGCGAAGTCGATCGCCTAAATCAAGCCTATGGAGTGAAAAAATCAAGGAAGCGCAGTGTAGCTTGGAGGAGATGAAAAATGTCGACGTTTTGCAGGTTGACGCACTTGAAGAAGCGCCCTGAGACACCAGCAGAGATGAAAACTAGAAGGTCAGGCCAAGAAACGACACAGTAGTTATCTATCTATCGTCTCTTGGTCGATTTTTTAGTACAGGTGCTCCTTTGGACATAGGCTTGAGTTTTGAAGCGAAGCGCACATTTTAATAAGTCGTACCAAGTAGACATCACGAGGTCAAGGGTATTGTCGCCACGAGTAGGAGTCTGAACATGCTGCGTAAGAAGGTGCGCGGCACAAGTGTCCTCAAGTGCTTCGCCCGCCGGTGTGGTCTTAGAGCTGTTTAGCCAGGCACGGTTGTGAACGTTAAAGTCCCCAGCAAGAATGAGACTAGCGCCGTGTTGACGGGCTAAAGGAAGGGTGTCGTCGAGATAATGGATAAGTGAGAGGTCACTGGGCCCGCAAGAACCCGGCCGGTAGACACCTCCCAGGACAATCTTGTGCCCGGCGCTGAGCTGGATGGATACCCACAAGACTTCATGCTGGGGGGCGGCCAGTTCATCGATGATCAAGGCTGGGAGAGTAGATCGCACCCAGATTGCAACTCCACCACCGTGTGCTGTGCGGTCAAGCCTGAATGGAGGGCTATAGCCCGGGAATATCGTGTCCGACACTTGGACCTTCTCTGTTGTGAACTTTGTTTCGGTTACCACTGCGACGTCAGGGTTGTGCTGTAGCAACGCGTGCTGGAAGTCGCCTAACTTGCTACTTAACCCGAACGCATTTGTGCACAAGAGGCGAAATGGAGCAACCATGGAAGAAACAACAAGACAAAAACGAAAAGCTAAAAAATACCAAAATGTAAACCTAGAGCTAAAGTTCTTAAAAACAAAAAAGTCCTGAACGTGTTTCTAAGATTTAAAAACGCCAACTGTTCTGCTTGCTGCCAGCTGGACCCTTTCTCTTTTTCTTTCTTCCACAGACTTCGGTGAATTCGGTTTCAGCTGAGGGGGAGGTCGAGCTTCGCTGCCGTTTGCTGTTGGTGCCTGCTTTGCTGTTGCTCTTAGCGCAGTCAGCCAGTAGGGCCATTGCTCTGTCTTCGTCACTAGCAGGATCCGAGTGGGCCAGAGACGTGGTGGGGTCAGGCTGCTGTGGGGAGGGGGCGGGGGTGCCTCCATCTGACTCCTCAGCCCAGCTGCTGTCGGGGGACAGCACTAGAGTGAAGTCGGGCTCACCTTCAGTGCCTCCCACTGAGGCAGATTCGGGTTCCCTGGATGCATCCCTTTCGGCATCCGATCCTCCTGCAGCAGATGAGTCCGAGTACGGTGTGTCTGACCCCACGCCACTAGCACTGGCAAGCTGGCGGTTGGCTGTCGTACCCGAGGGAGGCTGCTGATCCAATGAGCTTGGATTTCCCGCCTCTCGTCCTGCTACTCTTTCTGCATCCGACCCTCCTACAGCAGATGAGTCCTGTTTGTCTGACCCCACGCCACTGGCCAGTTGGCGGTTGGCTGGTGGACCCCGACCCCATGGATTTGTCGTACTCCGTGGGTGGATGGGGCGATTTGGACAGGCCTTTGCCTCATGTCCGCCTTGCTGACATCGAAAACATGTTTGCGTTTGACCTGGGTACCAAACCCGTACCGTAGTACTACCGGAACCTATACGCACAGTAGACGGCATGCTCTTCTTCAAACTCATCCTTGCATGGCGGGTTCCCGTTTCGATTGAAAAATCACCATGCTCCACGATCTTTCTTGTTATTGGGCCATGAATATCTCCAAAGGCCCCCAAAGAACTTGCAACTGCTCCATCATGTAAATGCAATGGGCATCCAAATATCGATACTGTGATTACTTCACTGCCGCCCACAGTAACAGGTACAGCCTTACCGCTTATTGACAAGCCGGAGGATACAAGCCGGTCGCGTGCGGCTCCACAGGACAGTGCTACGAGGCACCAGCCAGGCTTCCCTTGTAAATCCACCTGCTTCAGCTCAGCAGGGCTAACTCCATTTTTGGACAGTTCCTCTATATAGAAAACGTGATCTGACGGCCAGTCAAGCTCCCTTCTAAACAGTATGGAAGTGGACGCAGGAGCGCCAAAACTGCTCCCACCCGCCATGTGAAAGTTGCATTTTTTTGCCGGTGAAACTCTGTAAATACATGGAGGGGAGTCAACCTTGCTTACCAGGCTCCTCATACGGCTCATTCAGCCTCTCACACTCAGACGGCTCACTCAGCCTCTCAATACGGCTGTTGTGTATCGGTAGAAAGACTTTTCATGGCTCTTTTTGTTGTGGTCCTTTCGTTTATTTTGGTTTGTTTTGCGTTCTGCTTTGACTTGTTTGGTTGCATGTATAGTTTGTACATGATCCAAGTAACGGTTACGTCATTGTCATACGTTGTGTTTTGTTGCGCGCATGATCGTATGCTGCCATAAATGTTAGTCTTTTTCTTCAGTTATCAGTTTACCTCGTCGTGTCCGGTCTTCTTGTCTGTCCGTCTCCGTCTTGTCAAGAAATTATGTAGAACTCTCAGTTCAGTTTCGTTGTTGTGTGTGGCGGGTCGGATGGGCAGGGAGGCTGGGCCCCTGACGCCTGGACAACATGTGCGCGTGCACAAAATTTGGCGATCACGCCAGGATTGTCAGGGAGACGAGGAACTGGAAGGAACTCCGGTGCGAAGGAAAACGCATCGTGAACAAATCACCGAAACGACGTCGTCTGAGCTGAAGGCGCTGAGCGAGGAAACGTCTGCGAGGAGTGGCTGGCTCGTCGGAGCTGAATGCGCTGAGGGCAGATGAAATGGATGAACATCTGCGAGGTGTGGCTGGTCCGTCAGAGTTGAATGCGCTGAGGGCAGGGACGTCCCGCGAGGTGGCTGGTGAAGACGACGACTCGGAGGTTGGTGCGACGGAAGTCGTTGGAGCTGAATGCGCTGAGGGTAGACGAAGTCGGATAAACGTCTGCGATGAGTGGCTGGTTCCTACGACAAGGACGGTGCGAAGGAAAACGCATCGTGAGCAAATAACCCCATGTGAGTGTGACGCGGAGTTTAGAAGGTGCTCCTGCTGTGATTTGTTGACTAGTTTGATTCGATTTGTTTTGAGTGGTTTGGTTTGCTCGATTTGTTTGTTAGTTCGAGTTTGGTAGTTCGGTTTGCTCGATTTGTTTGAGTTTGATTTGTTTGTCCCTGGTCGGACGTTGCCTTTCGTTGGAGTTTTGTTGGCGTGTCGATCGTTTATTTGTTTATTTGTTGCCTCTTGTAGTTAGCTTGATTAGTACGCTTGCGGCGTATACTCGTAGGGCACAGTGTTCGCAGTCCTCGTAGAACCCTGAAAAGGTCTTTGGTGGGGAATATGTTGTGTATCGGTAGAAAGACTTTTCATGGCTCTTTTTGTTGTGGTCCTTTCGTTTATTTTGGTTTGTTTTGCGTTCTGCTTTGACTTGTTTTGGTTGCATGTATAGTTTGTACATGATCCAAGTAACGGTTACGTCATTGTCATACGTTGTGTTTTGTTGCGCGCATGATCGTATGCTGCCATAAATGTTAGTCTTTTTCTTCAGTTATCAGTTTACCTCGTCGTGTCCGGTCTTCTTGTCTGTCCGTCTCCGTCTTGTCAAGAAATTATGTAGAACTCTCAGTTCAGTTTCGTTGTTGTGTGTGGCGGGTCGGATGGGCAGGGAGGCTGGGCCCCTGACGCCTGGACAACATGTGCGCGTGCACAAAAACGGCTCACTCAGCCTCCATACAGCTCACTCAGCCTCCGCAGCAGGGCCCTGCTCAGCTGCCATACACACACATTCACACAGCTCTAAGCTATCACTCACTCGGAGCTTGGCAAAGCAATTGACAAGCCTTCCTATTCCCCAAACTGGTTGCTCGTTGTGTGAGTGCGGCATGCAGATGCTGGTGTTAACCCGCATTCACGCCCAAATTAACCCCAAAAAAAGTTTGTGCAGCTTGTACTACAATGGTAAAATTAATAATGGTGGGAAATATGGTAGATGTTTTTCGTGACAAAAAAATCTGAGTGCGGCTTATACTCCAGTGCGATTTATTCTCCGGAAAATGCGGTATTCAGTGTGTCATTACCACGTTTATGCATTTCCTGGCTTGCCCGTGGCGACATTCAAAACGATTAGGTGTTGTCTGCACATTGTTATTATTCCAGTGACTCCATATTGTCAATCGCGAACATCTTCAGATTTGCCCACTGTTTCGGTGAGATCCCCAGGCCCGTGGCACAACCCTCTTAACTGGTCTTAAGTTAACAGACACAAGCTCAGAACTTTTCTTTTTGATAAGAAGGTGTTCTTTATTGATCTTCCCCTGTTCTTGGGAGTTGCGTGATTGTAAGAAAGGTGTACAAAGTAAGTCGTACATGTAAGGAAAAGCGTAGTATTGTCCTCTTTACGAAGGTGACATAGTGGGCGCCCAAACGGGTAAAGAACAAATGAAAAGGATGCTGCGAATTAGTGCAGTCATGCGGCAACACTCACTGTAAATCCAATTTTTTCTGTTGTCTCCGCATACAGTATCCTCTCTATGATAAGCACAGGTCTCCATTACTAGCACAGTCTCTAATACTAGCACACTGTGAGCAGCTTTCGAATAATTATAAGCACAGTCTCTATTATTAGCACGGTCTTGGTGGAAATCAATGCTGTATGCATGATATCTGGCATGTATTTCTTCTTGCTCTGCATGGATGTATTTGTTGAAAAAATATAAGCACAGTCTCCAATACAAGCACGGGGTAGAGGGGTGTTGAAAAAACATAAGCACAGCGCTTGTAATAGAGAATATACGGGCTACATTTGCAGTGACTTCTTATTGTAAAAATTAATGTTAACCAACAACATTTCAGGTCTGCCCACTGTAACATTCAAAACTCTTTGCTGTTGCCTCCGCGTCTATTCTAGTGACTCCTTATTGCCAACCACCAACTCTTTCAAACGGCCAGGTGAATGTAAGGAACGGGATGGCCCGGTTTACGTGCAATAGTGGCTACAAACTGGTCGGAGTATCCGTCTCCTTCTGCGTCTACACCGTCACTCATACGTGGCTATTCGACAGAAGTTGCTTTTGTGAGTTTGAGCTGTTAGCATCACACTAAGCCACACATAATAATCAGGGGTGTCACCGAACAGTGGCGAGTGGTACGACCAGGGGTTCGAAGCGAAAGAATGGGTGTCGGGGGGGGGGGGGGGGGGGGGACGGTTGGTAAAGACATTTACCAGCATTTTGCCGGGTGGGTTTCAAAATTATGACTCAAGTGTCTCCTCATTTTTTCTCCTCATTTGCTTGCATCATACTGTTTGCTGGCTGGGGATTACATTATGATCAAATTCGCTTTCCTTTAAAAAAATTATAGGAAATGACCCAATTGTTACATGTTATCCCTAGTTTGTGTCGAACACGCTAACAGGTATAAGCAAAATGTTGTGATAGCTGTTAGTGTTGGACACAAACTACGGATAACATGCAACAATTTGGTCCTTTCTTTTAAATTTAGTCCTTGGCTCTCCATCTGAGTCCATTATATTTTATAAAATATCTTCAGAATTGAAATCAGCAGGTTACTAGCCCGATTGACATATCACGCATGCTTTATTGAATCAAAAACAGAAAGAAGACAAGCCATGATTCGTGATATCTTACTCCAGCTGGTGCTGCTGATTCCGATTCTGAAACTATTTTGTTGCGAATTTTCGGGCAAGTATGATTTATGCATGTTGTATTTGGTTCCTGTCACATAGAGTCAAGTGTCTGATGTCATAATTAATATTATGGTCTTTGTGTTCATGTGAGTATGGTGTGATGTGTGACATTTATGGTATGTGGTGCATGCAAGAGTACGCGTTGTCAGGGTGTGAGAATGTGCTTCCGTCTGTGAGAGTGACTGTCGAATGAATGCTGTACATGCGCAGTGCTAGTTTGGTCTGGGAATGAGAGTCATGTGTGATTGGTCCGTGGTCTGGTTGTCTTTGTCTTGTCATGTGTTCTGTATGTATTAGTCCCTGATTGGTCTTCCCGATTTGTCGTCGCTTCATTACTGCTTGTTTCTTTGTTGTTTCTTGGTGTTTTTTTCCCGTTGTCTTTTGTTTAGTCTTGCATTTCTTTCTTCCTCCTGCACCCTTGTCATTTGTTGATAGTATGAAGTCAGAAAGAGTATCAAGCTGTTTGCATTGTCGTGTGGCAGGGGCCAGGGGGAGAAAGCAATCACAAACCATTATTGGTTTCATTGGCACCCAACGTGAGGCTCGAACCCACGACCCTGAGATTTAAAAAAAAAATGTGGAGACAAACACAAAGCAAGACACAGGGGATGTCGGGACGACGTGCCGATGTACAGGGAGCAACTCGACCGCCACCTCTGGTCGGTCGAGTTGCTCCCGGTACATCGGCACGTCGTCCCGACATCCCCTGTGTCTTGTTTTTTGTTTGCCTTATGCTCTACCGACTGAGTCCCCTCGCCGACTTCTTCAGTATAAATTGTATTCTTGCCTCTACTAGTTAGAATCTCCTTATCCCCTTACCCCTTGCTTGAATCTATCCGGCTTGAGCGAACCCGTAGGTGAACCTTTTGAATCCACCGACTTGAACGCAGCAATACCTATAATAAATGATTATAATAATCTTATGGTGAAAAAGGAGAAGGACAACATGTTACTAGTTATGACTAACTGTCCACCAACGTAACCAGATCTTATACAGTCAGCGAGTGCGACAAAATGAGCCTTTCAAGTTGGAAGGTTGTTGGTTTGCGCTTTGGAGAAGTGGTGGAGCTAGGTGGCAGGTCGCCGAATGTCTCAGTACTTCTTGTCAGTTCTGTGCTATTTCGTCGCACTCGCTGACTGTATAAGATCTGGTTACGTTGGTGGACAGTTAGTCATAACTCGTAACATTTTTTCCTTCTCCTTTTTCGCCATAATTTAATTGGCTCACCATCCGAGTTCAATAATCATCTAAGAAAAAAGCTTATCCCGTCCGGTGCTAAGTGGATTCTTGTCTTCTTGTTTTAGATCAGCACACAACTGGGCAACATAACACCAATTTCACTTATCGCCTGCTCAGGCCACTAGCCAATGCTGATCAAGCCAAACAGGATTGCGAGGCAGTTGGGCTGAGGCTTCCGAGCCTCCAGTACGATTGGAGCATGGTCAGCAATTTACTCAATTCGTACAGTTTTGAACTTAGCGTTCTGGGTCTGCAGGCTGTCCGGTACACATTCGGGCTAGATAAGGACGACAATATTGTAAAGATCGACAAGGACCAACCAGACCGCCTATTGGCATTAGATAGTGCCACTAAAAAAGTATATGATCAAACAGCTACCTACTTCTGCACCCGTAAGTCGTCCTCGGCACTTTTTGAGATGTGAGCGTTGGGATATGAGATTTCCCATGAGAAATTTTAAGAGATGGGGTTTGAGATGTGAATCTTAGGTGTGAATTTGAGAAGGGTATTCGATATGTGTATTTTTGAGTTGTTAGTTTTTAGAAGATGGGTATTTGATGTGAATTCGGGGTGCGTATTTCGAGAGATTTCCATTTGAGTTTTATATTTTTGTGCTGAGAAGTTGTGATGTGTATTTGAGGTGCTAGAGTTTGAGATATGAACGTGTACATGGCCAGCAATCGAGGACATCTGAGAGTTGTAATTTTTGTACTCCTCCAAGGTGTGATTTTTGGCGTGCTAGGCCAAGCGCAAGGAAGCCATCTGCAAAAACTGCAGCAAATGGTTGCTGTTTGATCCTTTGGTGTAATCTTTGTTTCTAGTCGAAGCTAGTTGCTGTTTGGAGCAGAAACGCCTAAATTGACTATTTTCTGCATGTACTCATACATGTACTCATGTACTCAGTCATGCAGTCTCACTCGTATTTTAGCTCTTTTTCTGGAATGGATGCTGCTCTGCGCCCCTTGGTGAACATTTCCTGCGCTCGTGGAGCAGCTGAAAAGGACCACTGGTATGTCTGGTTCCTGGTTTGAAAGTGGAGAGTCGACTTTTGTGCCTGGAAAACGGAGTAGAGAGCGATAAAGGTACGTCTGTGGCTTATTTTTGAGTGCTCCTCGTACATTTTTGATCGTAATAGAAATTCTCAGACCAAAGTCAGACCAAAGTCAGCGCGATGATGGCCGCACAGTTTTCTTGTGGATTTTTTAGTTGTTTCATCTTGTATCTATGTCAGTATCGTGATGGTGAAGTGGAGAGGGTGATTTTCTTCCTCTAGGCTTCGTTCGGCCGACTTTGCTTCGTCCTCGTTGAAACGTGATCCTGAAAAAAAGGTCGATTCACAAAATTATGTTGATTTTCAATGTACGTGAGGAGATGCGATTGCTGGCTATGAATTTGAGATATGAACGTGTAATTTGAGATATGGGTGAAATTTGAGATAAGAATGTGTACTTTGAGCCTTATAGGAGTCGATGGCCGGCTGGCGGGGTTGTTTGGTATTATTATAAGGCCATCATTTTTTATATCTATGTTTTGCGTCAGTTCAACTTCCAGAATCATATGCAAGAGGTGGAAAAAAATAAAAGTTGCAAAATAATAAAAGGCTCATCAGAGGTGTATAGCACTGTAGATAGCACAATAGCTCGTGCATGGTGTACATTCGAAAGAAAAATCTTACATCGAAGCTCAACATCTGGGTTATCAGCATGAGTAAATAATCACTTTGGACAGAGAAGGCAACCGTTCGCTGGATTATTGGTATATGTACTCAGACTTCAGCGGCGGTGCAAAGAGCCCCAGAACGACGCATCCTCTCAGCTTGAGGCGACCGATGCTGTCTGGTGTAAGCTCATAGAATACTGCTCGCAGATGCCTAACAAATGATTTACCAACGCTGGCATCGAGGCCATTTCTGAATTCCAGCTTCGCCGTATGCAACCAGTCCACATTGAGTGATGACTTGCGCGATCGCACACTCACTGTGCATGTTCGATTTTTTCCGAAAAAAATCAAAAACGTATGCGTGCGGACGACGCGAAACATAGATATAAAAATGATGGCCTAACCCGCACAATAAATGGGAACTAGGCCCAATGATATCAAGGCGAATGGCCAAACAGCATTTAGAAATGAAAGGAAAATAATTTGTCGAGGCTGCGAGGTAATGCCCCAGTGTCTGGAGATATTTGGATTTTGTAGAAAAAAAATGCTAGTATACGCCCGTAAGTTGACACACATACAAAACTAGTGCGGGGTTGGTTGCAGAAATGCTTACAATTTCAGAAGCCTTCGTCCTAGGTAAAAAACTAACATGAATGAAACCGTTTCACTCACACATGCATAGGACTCAAGTCTGAGTTTTGTGCAAGCTGTTCTTAGCATTCACAAGGCTTCCTAAACACTCGACCTAAATTAAAGGTTCGCCCATTTTTAGAGTCAATGTCTGTAACGACCAAATATCACCAGACATCGCCAAATATCCGATTTCGCTCTAAGTTAGCCTCTTTCATCCCCGGGTGGACCAAATTCACCCACCATGACAGCTTGGTGCAGAAGCGCTGCGTTCCTTATGTATGGTCCGAAATATGAAAATCGACTAATATTCGCTCTGAAACACCTTCAAGCAAGGTACAAGAATGAGTGGCCACCGCTGCTCACCACAACACAGCGCAGCCAATCCAATTACAGTAGGTATCGGTTATAGCGTGGGTGTTTGAAAAACGACTTTCCATTCTTATTTCCGATATTTCTTACACACGATAAATCAAGTGTGACATCATGTGCATGTGCGCAGAGGCAGGAAGATCATCGTACATACAACGTGGTGCTACTGTGCATGCGGCTGGTCACAGTCACATAGGCTTACCATGTGGCTATGCAACATGAGTTACATGACCACAATAGTTGAACCTGCAGCGCTAGGACCCAACGCGAGTCAGATCAGAACTGCTTTGGACGGATGTTACAACTACAGGCGATATACTTTGTACTGATCTGGCATGTTTCGCTACACAAAGTCCATTCTTAGGACCGATATATTCTACTGTACGATAAAATTGCTTGTAAGAATAAATGTCCACATGAAATCCATGTTATGATTATGAAAACATGAGAGTTCATTCTTGTAGGCAGTATATTCTTTTACACGACCACGCTATAACCGATACGCACTGTATATCCGAACAACGATCCAAGTCACGTAGCAATGTTTAGCCATCCAGCTTTCGACTGGTGATGAGTCCCTCGAGCGAATCGATCAATTCAGCCTGTCCAATGGCGACCATTACGAAGGCCATTTTTCAAGGGCCAGTAGCAGCGAGGTTCCGTCCTGAAATTTGGGGTAGACCACCACCATAGTCTGCTGCAACATATCCCAAGCCCCAACAAGTGGTCTTGAATAAAGTTATCCACTGAAGACCACTTGGGGAAATATTCAAATTTCAGCCCTCCAACGGCCAAGCACTAGCCAAATCCAACAGCATGGAACGAAGGCACACACAAATCGCCTCCATATGCCTTTTCGCTATGCTACCAGCACCGAGACATCATGGGGAATAATCCCTGCCCTTACAGAAACTCGAATGAAACCGCCACAAAGGGTCACTTGCTGAACAACAGCCCAACATGACTGCAGTAACTGCCTTTTCTCCACCTGCTCCCAGTCCCGTGCCATCTCCACACTTGTTCAAACAACAAAAAATCAAAGGGACGACTATAACTACACTTAGAAGACTGTTTATTGACACGACGACGAAACACAACTAGACATGGCGAACTCAAGACGAAGACATGATGAACTCAAGACGAAGACTGCTTTTCAAACCACAGCAACACGCGCATGCACCAACATAACGTACACAGGACGTACACAAAATAACGTACTATATACAATATGGTAAGTCTATCGATATACGGTACATACGGTATGATACGGTAGAAAATCCGTCTACTACAATGACGAGAAGAAAAACAGCTCAACAACAACATATCAGCAAGGACTGCAACAGTAGTGCAAGATGGCCCAGAAAGTTCTTGTGTACTGGGCAGCTAGTGCACACGAGTTTCACATGCGTGCCACGCTCCCATCAAAAAATTCAAAATTTCTCTCAGGTTGCTATGATCTCACCTACTTCCGGTTCTTGCGCGGTTACATCATGCATTTTTTAGGTATCAAAGGACTACTGCTGTCCCCCAAAAGGGGATTTTCCCATGATGTCTTGGTGCTGGTAGTGTAGCTAAAAATCATAAGGCATCTGGAGGCACTCCGTGTGTGCTTTCCTGCCACGTGGTTGGATTTGGCTAGTGCAAGACAGTTGGAGAGTTCGAAATTTGAGTATTTCCCCAAGGGAATTTTCGTGGATAACTTTATTCAAGACCACTTGTTGGGGCTTGGGGATGTGTTGTAGCAGACTATTGTGGTGGTCTACCCCAAATTTCAGGATGTAAGCTCGCTGCCACTGGCCCTTGAAGATGGCCTTCGTAATGGCCGCCATTGGACACGTTGGTTTGGCTGCGCTGTGTTATTGTGAGCAGCATTGACCCCTAGTTCTTGTACCTTGCTTCAATGCGTTTTTTAGTCGATGTTTATATTTTGCCCAATATCGAAGGATCTCTGCACAAAACCATCATAGTGGGCGAATAAGTCCCACGCAGGGATAAAAGAAGACAACTTTGCGCGAAATCGGAAATTTGGCCATGTCCGGTGATATTTGGTCCTTACAACACCATTGACTCTTAAGTAGCATTAAACAATTAAGGTGGCTCAGACCACATGCGCGCGCATCGAAAAAAGTACCTACTGCCGGCACGCGAACGAAGCGTGCTAGTACTTTTGTAACCACGACTTGAAGCGTGCAAACGTAACATTTGTACTTTTTCCGCGTGCTCTCTTCAAACTTCAAATTTGTGGGCTTTGTGTTTTGATTCTCCTTGCTTGTACTTGTGGCGTTTGTAATGGCTGCCTTTCCTTTCTTCGCATAGTATAGCCAGTTCGTTTGACTTAGTTCTAGCACTGGGCTGCCAATAATGCTGCTGCTGCATAGTGTTCGAAGCTGGTGTTCCAAGGAGAGGGTTGTACGTCTTTTTCAGTCTTTCGTGAGAAATAACACGACAAAATAAGTCGAGCCTGTTGTGGAATCTGAGATTGGTGAGTCTTGAAGAACCAGAGCGTGACTCTGAGCAGAATGAGGCTAAAGGATGCAAGGGGGAAGTCGTGCTTATGTCCGAGGATGTCTGGTAGGACGAAGGTATGTGTCACACATTTTTTATTTGTTGATTTCCGCCTGGCATGGTCACCTCGACGTTCGTGATATATGCTCACCCACCACTGATCGTCGAGGTGTCTTTGTCAGCCACGTAAACTATTCCTTCTTGGACATCGACGATTGAATTCTCTGGGTGTGTTCGGATCGTAGAGTTGAGAGTACTAGATGAAAGGTTGTATCGTGTCATTGTCTTCATGTGTTCATTATCCATCTATGTTTTTGTTCGTCATTTTTTGTTGTCCGATCTGTCTTGTGTTGAAACCATTGCTGTATTGCAACAGTACATGTATTGCAAGATTGACTGTGTGAGGATGCCACCTTTGAAGATACAGTCTGGTTGTACATATTGGCTGTGTAAATTTTACATTAGTTTATATCTATTACTTGCCTATACCATAAAATCCACAAAACACAACCCAATTGTCACAGTGATTTCTATTTTTCACTCCATTATCACTGCGGTAAGTCCTAGTTTATACTATTGGACAATGAATCTCATTCTGTGAACTACCGTACTGGCAATATATGTTGCCGCAGTGAGGCCATGAAGCGTTACATTGGCACATGTTTGCCGCACACAGGGCGTTACATGCAAAGTCGCACAGGAGCCGTTACACAGGTTTCTATATTGCCGCAGTCCTTTTTTTGCTATTGCCGCATCACTTTTTTTGCTATTGCCGCATCATTTTTTTGCTTTTGCCGCATCATTTTTTCTTTTCATCCACATTGAAGGCACAGAAATTCAGTTGCTATCCAACTGTTACAAACCCGACGACAAAGGGCGACAACGATATCAATAGAAGACTGTATATTTTAACTATCAGAGTGATCTGTTCACAAAAAGATCATCAAAAGGAAAGTGACATAGGGGAAGAGCGAGTGTCAGGACTCAGGACTTCCTGCTGCATCCAGTTTTGAACTTTTCACCACGCGGTACACGTGCTTTCACAGTTTTCAGCCTTTTTTTTTGCAGTGCAAACTGCAATGAAAAGATCGCCACACCCCGCCGGACGCGCGTTACGAACTCAACGAAAATTTGTCGCACTAGCCTGGTCGCGCGTTACGCCGCACCCCCCTGCGTTACGCGTTACGCGGCAACATATATTGCCAGTACGGTATGTGTTCCCAGACTCATTCACTAAATACATGTTCCATTCTTGAACCATGGTGCAGAATACATACGTATTTGTATTATATCTGCAATTGCGAAATGCACCAAATTGTTGTAATATCCTAAGTAAAGTAAGAAAATACAATTATCAATGGTGGGTATGTGTCATAGTTGTAGCCTGCATAGATTAGACTAAAAAATCTGAGGAAGATACACTTCAACAGGAAACAGAACAGCTTTTTCTTATTGGAAATGGCAAAATTTCAAGCATCGACGCCTCTCCGAAAAACAACTCATACGACGCCAAACATATCGGTGACCCCCCCCCCCCAATATTTTTAGACAATCAACATAAGCACTACCCAAGGAACAAATTCCCAAGTTTATATAAGCTTTCTATTTTTTTTTTTAATTTTTGGAGTTTGGTGGTCTGAGCCTCCTTTTAAAAGAGACCATTGATTGTCGAGTGGTCAGGAAGCCTTTAGTGTATGTGGCTGCAATGGAGTTAATAAGTAGCATGCGAATACTTTTAACATGTTCTTTATAATTATTAAAAGTAGAAAGGAAAAGGACATATGGAAACGAGTTAAGAGTAACTCTCCACCACTGTAACTAGATACTATATACAGTCAGAAAGTGCAACAACTAGGCACAAAACTGACAGAGTACTGAGGCAGGGAGATGTGTTGAAGCTAGGTGTCAGGACGTCGAATGTCTCAGTACTCTGCCAGTTTTGTGCCTAGTTGTTGCACTTTCTGACTGTATATAGTATCTAGTTACAGTGGTGGAGAGTTACTCTTAACTCGTTTCCATATGTCCTTTTCCTTTCTACTTTTATAATTATTTTTCCTCAATCTGCGGACAGTATCCTGTTTCGTCCTTTGTGGACTCATCAGTGCTGCACAGAGAAAATGAGGCCGATCCTGATGGCAAACGAAAAAATAGATTTTGCAAAGCCATATTTAAATTAGAACAGGCCTTATTATTGTTATGTATGATCCTGCCTCTGATCTGTGTTACCAGTACCTAATGCTAAGAGGACGTGTGTGCGACCAGCTAATCCAGCCAACGGATCCTACGGCACAGGCACCTTCACAGCCACACAAACGCTGACGTTAACTTGTGCCAGTGGCTACCAACTATTCAATTCTGCTACTGCGACTTGCGAAGCAGATGGCCAAGTGACCGGTGCAAATGGCACTTGTGCCCGTAAGTTTCCATCTTTTTTTTTTCATCTTTGTTCCATTTCACACTGTAGTTCATTGATAGTTGCGGTGAGCTTTTTTTTTCTTTTCTTTTTTTTTCTCTATTTGAATTCGCTAAAACCAAAACGGACTGAACTGTCCAGTGACAAGGGAGCGAATGATGAGCGTCATAATCACTATGCAGCAAAACATGTCGGGGAAAATGAGACAGACTAGAAGGAGGGTTTGCACAACACTAGTACATAGAGGGGAGTACGAGAGCTTCACGATCATGTCTTTAGAAACTTGCCATCCTAGTGAGGTCCAGATAAAATAATTCGTGTGTGTGTTTGTTTGTTTGTGCATACCTGTTTTGTGTGTGTGTGTGTGTGTGTGTGTCTGTGTGTGTCTGTGTGTGTGTTTGTGTGTGTGTCAGAGAGAGAGAGACAGAGAGAGAGAGACAGACAGGCAGACAGACAGACACGCACACAGACAGACAGACAGACAGAGTATGTAGGAGAGAGGTGCGCATAATGTACCTACATGCAATTGTACTCCTTTACAACATGCACGCCGTGTGCCAAAGTTGGCGCATTACTCGAAAGTTGGCACAGTTTTGATTACTGAAAGTGTTGACGGCGATGATCCTGTCTCTGATCTGTCTCCATTACTAGGGAGCTGTACAAGGCCATCTAATCCCTCCAACGGAGCCTACAGAACAGGTGACTTCAACTCCGTACAGAACACGCTGAGGTTAACTTGTAACAGTGGCTACCAGCTATACAACTCTTCTACGGCGACTTGCGACTCAGATGGCCAAGTGAGCGGTGCAAATGGCACCTGTCATGGTAAGTTTCTGCCGTCTTCGTTCGATTCCACCATGTAGTTTGTTGGCAGTTGTGATGAGCCTTATGACCATATACATTGATTGTATGATGTCACTGCCTCTACAGCCCCCTTCCTACAACGACCACACACTCTGCACACCTCCTCCTGCCTAAAATAACACTGCTAGCCCTGAAACCTACGCAGCCCCCACATTCACACACAGCTTTCCACACCGCGCACAATACCCATCAATACCTCTCCTGGCATGTATACCGGCAGTTGTAATTTTTGTACTTCTCCAAGATGTGATTTTTGGCCTAGGCCGAGCACAAGGAGAAGCCTTCTGCCGAAAAAATTGAAGAAAATGCTTGTTGTTTGGTCCTTTGATGTAATCTTTGTAGCTAGTCAAAGTCAGTTGCCGTTTGGAGCAGAATCACTGAAATCGACTATTTAATGCAAGACTGTACTGATGTACTCAGGCATGCAGGTTTTCTCATATTTTTTTACCTGTTTGGCCGGAATGGATGCTGCTCTGCGGTCCTTGGTGAACATTACCTCACTCGTGGAGCAGATGAAAAGGACCACTAGTTTGTCTTGTTCCCATTTTGAAAGTGAAGAGACGACTTCCGTGCATTGAAAAAGGAGTAGAGAGCGACAAAGGCACGTCTGCAGCTGATTTTTGAGTGCTCCTCATACATTTTTATGGTAATAGAAAATTCGCAGCCCAAAGTCAGCTCGGCTGTGGGCGTACAGTTTTCTAGAGGAGTTTTTAGTTGTTTCGTCTCGCACCTATGTCAGGATCGTGATGGTGAAGTGGAGAGGATGATTATCGTCCTCTAAGCTTCGTTCGATCGGCTTTGCTTCGTCCTCGTTGAAAGGTGATGCTGAAAAAAGATCGATTCGCAAAATATGTTGATTTTCAATATCTCTTATTGGCGATGGTGCCATCGTGAGAATAAAGAATTCAGATATGCGATTGCTGGCTATGCCCACGATTTGGCTCTACACTACAGTCCATTTCAAAACTATAGACGTGTACCTAGGCAAAAACCGTTATGCCAGCATCTATACCACATAAAATCTGTGATCACTTTGTGTGAAATTATCGACCACAACTAAAACTACGCGGTCTTCAGACCCCTGTTGTGGCGCGATTTCCTGGCCTTTTCGTGGAGACAACTAGAAGACTGTATTTACTTATTGGTTTCAACCATACTCTCAAATCAACCAGAAAACAACAACAACAACACGTCAGGCGAAATTACTGGTCAGTCGGCGTCACGCATTTTTCACAAAAATTTGCGTTTCACCTGCGGGGAGAGTATGCGTGTACTCGAGTCTCATCCTGAGCACGTTTTTTTGAAACGAGTACTCTATAAGCTATCGAGCGAGTACTGTCACTATCGAGTCGAGTATCGAGTACTCTATAAGCACACATGCGCATATATGTCAATACCACATACCCAATTTTTTGCACACCATTTACACAATTCAATATCCTTCAATAAACACACATTTTCATTGCAAAGCCACATGGACGACGGACGTGTACGTCACTATCAAGTTTTTTTAGTTTTTTATTTTATTTATTTATTTATCGAGTATCGAGTCCTTTTTTGATATCGAGTCGAGTACTCAACGAGCGGGTACTCGAGTACTCGGCGTACTCGTTTCAGCACTAGTTTTTCAGCTCCAGCTGTATTTTTCATTGCAAAGCCGTCCTCGATTGTTGTGTTCGTTGTTCAAACGAACTGGACATTCAATCATGAAGGCAGAGGACATAGGAGCCTGATTCGAGTTTCTCGTGCCATAGGACGGCCACACACAGACACTTTGGGATTTTCTGAATATAAAATACCGTACGCACGATGCTCAGATCAATTTGTGCGATATCAAATTGTTTGTGATCTACCACATCGAGCAGAACGGGATCCAAACACAAGCTTACCGACGGTTAGGCTGCCGACCTGACTGGAAAAATGATCCCTGGCTTCACCAGACGCCAGAAGTCGGACACCATGTCCCTTGCCGCGACGTCCATCTCCAAAAAGAACTCCATCTTCGTCGTGAAAAGGCTTGAAATACTCAATATTCAACCGAGATTCGCGGTCTCACCCTTTCTCAGATCGAATCATTTTTTGTTGTAGCAGTTGCAGGGCAGTTCCCCGCCACTACTTCAACAGAAGATGGCTCCAAACCATGCCTGGAACAAGCCATATCGAGGTTGCAAGCCACCCATCTCAGCACTTTTTTTGAAGAAATTCAAAATTTCAATGGTGGAAGATATACTATGGAGAGAATTTCAAAAAGTATGTTTCGCGGAGCGATCGCTCAACCTACGTCATTCAAACTTTGCAGGATGGTTCAGACATACATGCTAGGCATGGAACCACAGAAGATGATATCATAGCTGACACACAGAGTCACACACACAGCAGATTCGTGTGCACAGATACTAAATTAGTGGACGTCGTCATCTTCTTCCCGCTGATCTCAAATGTACTATGACGTGCTATTTCGCCTGACGACGATCGCCAAATCGCTGTCATCAGCAAAACGTGCCCGCGTGCGTGCATTGGCTTACGTGTACTTCAGTGTGCGTGCATGCATATCGAAGTGTACGAGTAGAAAAGCAGAATGATCATGCATGATGCATCGATGAGTCATACCACAACGTAACCATGGATATAAATAATGGCGACGCGATGGCGACAGCAAAGACAGTTCCGCGTACAAAAGCGCAGGTGCAACAAGGACAAATCAGAGTGCAGAACAAACAGAAATTCAAATCGAAAGGAGATAAATATTGTGGAGATGAAGCAAATCAGTTTGGTCTGTCAGAGGGTGCTTGCGCCCAGAGACAGGGTGACAGCAAACCCTGTCAGAGAGAGTCAGTGTACAGAATAGGATTACATAGAACGCAGCACGCAGTGGAGTTGCTGTGGAGAGCGAGAATGCAAGCAACAACGTAAGTATTATCTATGCAACTGATTATATCGGCGTATCCGACAAACACTTACAACAAACACTGTATCGTAACATCACACTCGTAAATCTCGCACACTCCCTCCTTGACAACATGACAACTGACACTCATAAATCTCGCACACTCCCTCCTTGACTATCCAATAGTCAACTACATTACAACACTAGAATAGAAAGATGCGACTGCTGGTGCACTGCCATACTCACAACCTGTTGGCACTGATTAGCTGCTGTACTGCTCGAGATGATTTTCAGTGTGGCGTTGAGGAGGAACGGACTCGACGTGAGCCCGAACATCACGCGGGCGAACCGGTACACCTGCACATGCCGCTCATTCCAGAACGGCCGATCCCACCACAGGAACCGCAGTGCATTCCGGTCGTGTTCGCATACGTTGAGCATGAGGAACGCCTTCTCAATGTCCCCAGTCAGGGCAACTGGATAGCACCGAAAGCGGAGGAGGATGTCTGGGATGTGCTCCAGCAAGTTCGGCCCGGAGTGGAGGCAGCTGTTGATGGAAGGATTCTTCCCTGCGTGTGCTGAGGCATCGTACACCACCCGCACCTTGGTGGTAGCCTTGTCCTTGCGGACTACTGCTTGCACTGGGTTCCCATCCACGGGCTGGGTACCGCGAGACTCCAGGTCCCCGAACCGCTTTAGCTGCTGCTCTAGGTGCTCAGCTGTGACCGCGAACACGTGCGTTGCTGCTGAATCTGGTGCTGATGGCTTGGGACACCCGGACAAAACCCAACCAAGCTTTGTCGCTATGGCAACCAGGTTATCACTGCCACGGATGATGTTGCCCTCTGTGAATTCCCAGTAGTGGTCTGCACCAATCAGGATGTCCACATTGGCCGCGCCAGTGCAATCTTCAGCCAGTTGCAATGTCGAAAACGGTGCGAGCGACTCCGCTACCTCGGTCGGAAACTGCTGGCTGATCGGCGCGCTGATCAAGGGAACGGCTACTGCTGCCACTGACACTGGGCTCCCCTCCAGTGTTGCGATGCTCAGTCGCACGACGTCGACTTCCTTTGGCGACCCGTACTGTGTGTCAAAACCACGTATGGCCAACTGCTCCGTGTGGTCCGTCGGCAGGTCCAACTGTTGACGCAGGCTGTTTGTTACATATGACCGCTGGCTGCCCAAATCCAACAAGATGCGGGCTTTGAGCTGACGGTTCGGTTCTTCCTGTGAGGCCACCGTTGCCTTGGCCGTCTGGAGTAGCGGTGCCGATGCCTGCGACATGGCGGAGCACGTTCCGGAGAATGTCTGCTGCCCGTCTGCGCAAATGGTGGTGTGATGCCGTCTATCACATTTGCCACACCGTGTCTTGGACATACACTTGGCTGCTATATGCCCTTTCCTTGTGCACACAAAACAGCGGCGCTGCTGGATCAACAAATCTTTCCGCTTGGCCACACTGGTTACAACGGAACATGACGCGGTAGCGTGGTCTCGCCCACAGTAGATGCACGCCATATTGTGCACCGTGGTGTTGAGTGATGCCGCTGTTGCCATGGCGCCCCGGCGTGGCTCTCTGGTGCCACTTTGGACGCTGGACACATAGGAACAGCGTTCCCTGGTTCGTATTTCTTCCCGCAACTGCCGCAGCACTTCTTGCAACGCGAAGGACGCATCGCCTACACCTTTGCACACATCCAGGCGCACCGCCTTTGGCAACTTCTGCAGAAGAATTGGGGCGAACATATCTCCATAGTGCTCGGTCTTCCGGCCCATATTCTCCAGTGACCGCACGTGGTTCACTACTGTAAATATAGAGATAACACAGTGGTAAATCGACTGCTTGTATTGTTACAATAGTTCTGACGATATTAGTTATTTGATTGTATTCTTACTTTGTAGCTGCGTCCAGGCTCGTTGGAATTCTCATCACGGACTCCATTCTAGTTTCGAAGAGATATTATATTCTTGTCCAATTGTTCTCAAGAAATTCCTCGTCTTGTGCATTTGTTATCAAACAAATTCTTCGTAGTATTTGCAGTACGTAGTCTCGCGCTCTTTGATTTGTTTGACTCGCGCGTGACTTTCCTTTCTTTTCTTTTTGTCATGTATGACGTATCGGTATGACGTGAGTGTGTACGCACTCTGTTTATGACCACGTGACTGCATGCTCACGTGGAACTACAGTCAGTAGGCTAGTGCATTTTAGCGACTGCAGCGATCCGATCTTCTTGCTGCAGCGCTGTTTCTTCTTCTTCACTTGTGTCTTTTCTTTGGTCGCTGCACTAGTTTGTGATTACCATGATTACGCGTCAATGGACGACATGGTCGCCATTTTGTGCATGTCCTTTTTCTTGATGAATCTTGGATCTCGTGGAAAAAGAACGGTGTTCTTTTCTCCCAACTTTACCACTATTTCAATATTTCAACTCTCTTGATTCCTTGTTGATAGTTGTGGCTCAGTGCATGTGCGAGTGTGCTGGAGTGCTAGCTGGAAGAGATAGAGAGCATAGTGGTGGAGTAACACTACACTGTCCAGCAATTTGCGGAGGCCCGACAGATCATGCTCATTGCTGATACCTGGCAGGTTCAGCACGGCATCCATGTGTGCACTGATTATACGCTGCGGATCTCCGTACCGCTGCTCTAGACACTTGACTTCCGCTGCGTAATTCGCCTCTGTGAGGCTCAAACCACTGATCACTGCTGCTGCTGCTCCGTAAACACTGCTACGTAGGTATGTGAACTTATCCGTGTCTGTCAAGCCGCTATTGGAGTGGATCAGCGACTTGAACACATCAAAGAAATGCTGCCACTCCATAGCGTTGCCACCAAACTTGCCGAGCTCTAGTTTCGGCAGCTTCACTCTGGCAGAGCTGCCACTGGCAGACACTGACGATAGCGTACTCAACTGTGAGCTGGACGCTGACGACGCCACAACACTCTCTTCCGTAAGGGCAGCAAGCTTCTCAGTACTAGTATTATCACTCACGGCATCCTCAGTGATCGGGTTGACTGCTTTGCCCGAGTCTGCAGTACTCTCTGAACTCTCTCCCAGCGTTCTCAGTGTACTGGCGTGTCGGTCATCACGGGTACGTGCTTTTTCCTCTGCTGGGAAATCCAGAATCCGGTCCAGTGTGCTGCAGAACGTCTGCAGCTTCAGTGTCCAGTCATCCGCCTCCATGACTTCCTCCTCAACGTCTCCATCACTGACGTCACACACTAAATCCAAGACCTCTGCGTCCAGAGCGGCCAGCAGCTCCCTCTTGCACGCCAACAAATTGCGTGCATGACGCACAGACGCACGGACATCGTCGGCCAATACATTCAGATATCGAGCTTCGTCCACAACGTGCTGGAACTCGCCCATGCATCTCGTGCACGATCCCCGATGGCCCCCACGCACCCTGCGCTTCTTGCGCAAAACAAGCTGATCCTGCGTCTTTGCCGATGCTTCTACTGCTGGTTGTTTTGTCCCAGAGCTAGTGTTCTCACTCGTCTCTCTGGACTCCTCCTTCTCCTCCATGACTGACCAAATTTCTCAATTTTTAAAACACTAATCGACTCTCGATCTCAAGCTCCATGATCCGGCTCGAAGGACCATGTGAAATTATCGACCACAACTAAAACTACGCGGTCTTCAGACCCCTGTTGTGGCGCGATTTCCTGGCCTTTTCGTGGAGACAACTAGAAGCTGTATTTACTTATTGGTTTCAACCATACTCTCAAATCAACCAGAAAAAAACAACAACAACAACAACAACAACAACGATCGCCAAATCGCTGTCATCAGCAAAACGTGCCCGCGTGCATGCATTGGCTTACGTGTACTTCAGTGTGCGTGCATGCATATCGAAGTGTACGAGTAGAAAAGCAGAATGATCATGCATGATGCATCGATGAGTCATACCACAACGTAACCATGGATATAAATAATGGCGACGCGATGGCGACAGCAAAGACAGTTCCGCGTACAAAAGCGCAGGTGCAACAAGGAAAAATCAGAGTGCAGAACAAACAGAAATTCAAATCGAAAGGAGGTAAATATTGTGGAGATGAAGCAAATCAGTTTGGTCTGTCAGAGGGTGCTTGCGCCCAGAGACAGGGTGACAGCAAACCCTGTCAGAGAGAGTCAGTGTACAGAATAGGAATACATAGAACGCAGCACGCAGTGGAGTTGCTGTGGAGAGCGAGAATGCAAGCAACAACGTAAGTATTATCTATGCAACTGATTATATCGGCGTATCCGACAAACACTCACAACAAACACTGTATCGTAACATCACACTCGTAAATCTCGCACACTCCCTCCTTGACAACATGACAACTGACACTCATAAATCTCGCACACTTTGTCCATAAATTTTTCCAAATTGGGCGTCTGTTATCCAATCCTTTAGAAACTATATGAGAGTAATTGTGGAGCGATCCTGAGCAATATTTCGAAAACTATTCTCAAAAAGTTCCAGCCAAATTTGAAATATTTCAAAAACCCTACGCGTCTATAGTTTTGAAATGCACTGTAGTTGGAAACTTATCAATGAAGAGTGATCTTCAATGTCAACTGTGGTGGTTGCTTCTGCTTTCTTGTCTTCGTTGCCGGTACATATCACGGATTAGCGGAAAGTCTAACCATGTGTGTGTGTGTGTGTGTGTGTGTGTGTGTGCGTGCGAGCGCGTGTGTGCATGTGTGTGGGTGTGTGTGTGCATGCGTGTGTGCTTGCGTGTGTGTGGGTGGGTGTAGCAACATGCGGACATGACGGCATTTGCACGAGATACGAGGCGTGCATTAACGGGAAGTGCGTAGGTGAGTTCTTTCGTCTACACACCATTCCATTGTCGGTTTCACAACGTTCTCTTTGAATGACCATACCATGCAGATCTAATATCATACTCTTCACCTGACTATTGCTGTAGACCTTGCGTATAGCCTGTTTCAAGGGGCCATAAGATCTGTCCAACAACGCACTGTAGATCGTAGGTCAAATGACTGGTCATGTGCAGGGAGCTCAAAAATAGTACTTATAGTCAGAGCATACTAGTATCTGGGGAGTATAGGGTGTCCGGGGGAATGTCCGGGGAGAAGAGTGCCGGGGGGGGGGGGGGGGGGGGAGCAGAGAGTAGAGTATCCATGTTTGGCCTCGGAGATGGTCTTGAAAAGTGTAGACATCCAATAGATACGGCTGCACGTTGTGCCACGCTCGAGAAAAGACAAGTTTTAGGCTTTCGACAATCAGCAGCTTCAACGCCTTTTCCATCCATCAGTACTTTCATTGCCTTCTTGTCCGGTGAAATACAGGCAAAAGAATTGTATTTACCGCCATATTGTCAGGTGTGTCTTTACCACCATATTAAACCAAAAGGTGTCCGACACACGGCGACCAAAATCGACAACCAATGGACAAAACTAGCGGTTTGTTGACGACCCACCGAAGCGTGCTTCTGAGATAGTGTGATATCAATTTCAGTTTTGTTTGCAACGGCCATGCTTCCCAGCATGAATATAGACAGCTTCTAAAGCATTCAACAATCTAGCACTTTGTGGCAAGATCAAAAGGCAACTATCTGAATGAATATCACGCGACTCGGAATGCTCAGACTTGTCGTTGCAATACTTCACGCGTGCTTGTTTGGTTCCTTCACACGCGCACCTCTTTGTCTTTCCCTCTATGCGTATGACGCAGGTGACATGTTCCGCCGCGTCGTTGTCATTTCTGGCTACTCGTCTTTGCGTTGTGGCTAGCACAGCACTACCGCATAAAACTTCACTTATCACTCCCCCCTCACGTGACCGCGGACTCCTGCGTCTACACTCACACAATGACCACACAACTGTTTGGGGATAGCGCGCTGCTTGAATTATGCCAAACTTGACACGCTGAGTCCAGCTTGACTCAGCTGAGTCCCTAACTGCTATTTACTGCTCTAACATGAAGCCATGCCTGGAAGAAGGGAAAGAGCGAAAAAGAAAAAAAACTCTGGCCTTCTGCAAGCAATAGCAAGTAATGAGTGTCGGCTGTGTAAAGTCGCACAACCATGAAGTCGACCGGATGATGGTGAGTGTCCGGCACACATCTTGCTCTGCTGCTCCACCTGCGCATACCTGATACGCGTATACGGTGGTGCGCTTACGGGCGTGCTGCCTGGGCCCCAGATGCAAGATGCCTCCCTAATGCGAACTGTGCACTCGAAGCACCTGTACTAGCTGTATCACTTCGGTGATCCAAATGCGAATGCAGCCTTGCCGGTCGCCCGCTGATATGTCTACAGATAGCAAGAAGACATTTATTATAAAACAAATCTGAAGAGAAGGAAAACACAACTGAAGAGGCAAAACACATGAAGCACGGAAGTATCTCCCAAGCCAAGCAAGCATGCCGTTATGGTGCGAGGTCATACAACTGTGGTACAAATCTAGTACGGGAGTACATGAACTACAGGTCAAATATGGCATGGGGGAATCCATATACATCACGCCCCTTCGAGATAATGCTGAGAAAACAAATCCAGTATTATCTATCAAATCCAAACAAAACAAGAAAAGAATAAGTATGGCAAGCAACGGCCTATAGCACACGGCGGAACAGACATAGCATGCCACACAAGGATACGGAAAGATACGATATAAGAACAATCCTCAAGAACATGTACACGATGTGTCCAGAACAAATCAAGATGCATAAGACTGTCCACGGGTGGAGGAAATGTTCAAACGAGAGGGTGGTTGGTGTGCTCGTGTGCTGCGACGCAGAGGAGGAGGCGTAGCAGGAGCAACGGCAACAGACGGCTGTGGTGAAACGCATGGTGCTGGTGACGGCACGGGTGGAGAGAACGGACGAAGAAAACGGCGATTTCTCCAATAAACTCGACCACTAGCCAACTTGACGAAATAGTCACGGTGCTGCCCAATGGCCACAATCACGCCACGGGTTGTCCAACGCTTCGTCTTCGGATCCTGGACGTCCACAGGAGTGCCGATACGGAGAACGGGAAGAGAGCAGTGGGTGGGAGTACTGGCTGAAACAGGTGTCGAGGGTGGTGACTGTTCTTCACGCTCACTAGCGACGGTCGACCACGAGGAATCAAACTGCGTCCACTCAGCAATGACGAAAGACCGAAGTGGATGCCCGAGAAGATGCTCAGCTGGGCTCTTGCCAGACGGACCGGGCGTATTCCGCCACTCCAGTAGACCACGACGAAATGCATCTGTGTCGAGATTGCCATTTGACGAGGTCTTGAGTAGCAAGCGCTTCATAGCTTTCACTGCGGCTTCCGCATGTCCATTACTCTGGGGATAATGCGGGGAAGAGGATACGCGTTGCACTTGCCAACGGCTACAGAAGTCAGCAAACTTCTTCGATGCAAACTGGGGGCCACCGTCGGTGCACAGTACAGCAGGCACACCCAGATCGGCAAACCAACGACGACAAGCGAGAATGACATCGTGTGATGACGTGGTCCTGCCGGTTCGAACAACGCACGGCCAACCAGTCAGACGGTCGACATAAACAAGAAACTCATAGCCTTGGCAAGAGAACAGATCAGCGGACACAAACTCGAACGGCAGAGTAGGATGACGGTCATTCATCGGTGGTTCGGCTGACTGCGACGACTGGAATTCTCGACACGCGGAACAGGCACGGACAAGGGTGTCTATGTCGGCGGTGAGACCAGGCCAGTACACGAGCTGTCGGGCGCGAGCCTTGGTACGGACGAGACCTTGATGTGAGGCATGAAGATTAGCGAGAACACGTTGACGCATGGCCAAGGGAACAAGAATGCGTTGGCCTTTCATGACAATGCCCTGGTCCACTGACAGGTGTTCACGTCCATTCCAGAAGGGTTGTAGTGGAGCATCTAAATCACGCTGACGAGCGGGAAAACCATGGAGAACGCACTGGACAAGAGACTGATAGACTGGATCAGCTGAGGCGGCTGCTCGAAGTTCAGCAAACTTCAGGTTGGGGTGAGGACCATCATCACGGAGCATGCACACACGGATGCTGCGGCAATGAAGAGCAGGGGCTTCGCCGAGTTCATCATCTGAAGACGGGATGCCAACGGGATTGCGAGACAACGCATCAGCAAACGCGTGATCAGAGCCTTTTCGCCAGGAAGCGTGCACTTGAAACGACTGCAGCTTCAGGCGAAGACGGAGAAGGTGAAGATTCTCGATCTGATCTAGAGAATACGCGTTGATAATCGGGATCAACGGACGGTGATCAGTGATCAGATCAAATAGGGTGCCGGATAAGTACAACTTGCACTTGTGCACAGCCCAAACGACGGCGAGCATCTCGAGCTCAACAACAGCATAGCGAGATTCGGCGTCAGAGAGGTAGCGGTAGCCACACTGGATGATTCGCCACTTATCATCCTGCTTCTGCCACAGAACGAAGCCGAGACCACGTAGTGCAGAGGCATCAGTCTCCAGACGGAGGTCGTGTCCATGCTGGTAGAAGGCCAGGATAGGAGGAGACAGCAGAGTAGACTTGGTCTTCTCGAACGCAACAGTGTGGTTGGCATCCCAAACAAATTCACGGGTCGTCTTTAACAGACCACGAAGCGGAGTAGTGCAGGCGGCGAGGTGTGGTGAGAACTCGCTACACTGGTTCACCAGGCCAAGAAACGAACGCAAATCAGTGCGGTTCGCAGGAATGTCAAAATCGCGAATAGCCGCTGCCTTGTCATCGTCAACAACCCAGCCGTCTGGACTGACAATGTAGCCGCAGAAATGGATGTGACGTGCCGCAAAGGTGAATTTAGACGGGCTCAGAGTAATGCCATGCTGTCGAGCACACAGCAGGATGTCACGGACATGGGTGACATGGGAGGCAAAGTCGTCATCATAGGCCAGGCAATCATCTACAACCTTGGCGAAATTCGGGATTGCATCAAACGCAGCATCAGTGCGGCAGTTGAAAACATCCTCGGCGGAAATCAGGCCTTGAGGGTTGCGTAGGAAGCGATACCTGCCGTATGGGGTGATGAATGTGGTCATTGGACATGCCTGCTCACTCAGTGGGATTTGCCAGTATCCGTGCCTTGCGTCAAGCTTGGTGAGGAATTGTGCCGATCCAATACCAGAAACCACATCGCGAGCGGTGCGAACAGGGTGGGCTGGTCTCAGTACTTGGTCATTCAGTCGTTTGAAATCGACGGTGAGGCGTTTCTCGGAGGTACCTTTCTTGTCGACGAGCACAATTGGGTGACACCATTCACTAGGCTCACTGACAGGCTCGATTATGCCATCGACAACCATTGTGTCCAGTTGTGACTTGACCTGGTCACGAAACGCGTACGGAATCGGGCGTCCGGTATGGACACATGACGGCTTAGCATCTGGCTGAAGTTGGATGTCCATCGGAGGACCTGCCATCGCCTTCAAGCCAGTGTCGGAAAACACGTCTGAGAACTCCTGCAGTAGCTCATCGCGAACACGAGCGATATCAGCAGAGCTAGGATTGACAACAGGCTTTGATACAGCACGGATCTTAGGTGGCGCGAGAGCATTAGCAGCAGGGTACTGTGCAGGCCAATCTGACGGGAGGAGCTGGAGTGCACTCAAGGACGAACGTGATAGAAGAGCATCGTCCAGACCCTTGTACACGTGGATTACGGTGCTGTGTTGTCCTTCGCCAACCTGAAGTGAAGCACGAATACTGCCGACGTTCTGCAACTGCTCTCCAGATGCCGCTAGGACGCACTCTGGGTCATGGTCGAGGTTCTCGGGGAACCCGCCAAGCAGTTCGAGATGATGCTCGCCAATGGCATCGACGTCACTGCCAGTATCAGGGACCCAGGGTAGCGTGACTGCCTCATCCTCAGTGGCTAAACGGGTGGACACACGCACAGTAGGCTGCGCAGCAAGACGAGTACGCTGCAACTTCAGTTGGCCCACATGCTTCAAGTTCCGGTCCGATTGTGACGACGACCTACACATAGCGAGAAAGTGACCAGTCTTGCCACAGCCATTACATTTCTTGCCGCTGGCAGGGCAACTAGACTTTGTGTGCGGGCTCCGGCCGCAATTGGGGCACTTCTTGTGTGTGGCGCTTCCTGACGAGGGAGCGGATGCAGATGGCAATACAGGTGCAGACATCTTGCTGCCAGGCTGTCCCTGTCGGGATTGTTGCTTACTGCGTTGGTACGCGGACCGCCGCACAGCATTGAGCTGGCTGGTGGACGGGATACTGCTGCTCGTCGTGGTAGCCGCTTCCTCCGCCCGGCAAATTGTGACTGCATCGTTCAGGGTCAAATCCTTGTCAGACAATAGCTTGTGCCGGGTAGCGTCGTCACTAACTCCAATGACAATCCTGTCACGCAGGGTGTCAGCACGCACACGTGTCAGGCTTGTGCGACAGGTACTACATGTGTGTGCTGAACATTGTGAGCACAAAACAACGTCCGGAAAATCACAGCTAGTGTGTAATTCTTTCAACGAAGTGTAAAAAGAATCGAAAGACTCGCCTTTCGACTGACACCTATCGTAAAATGCGATACGATCCAGGAGTGGGTTGCGCTGCCGTCGCAAATATTCCTTGACTGCAGAAATCACATCGTCCGCATCGGGATTCGGAGAAGTCACGATAATACCCTCGCGGAGAAATCTGCGTAGCTCCTCATCAAGAGCTTGCCGCAGCGAGGATACTCTGGTCTCACGGCTCTGGGCTGACAGGTGCTGGCACTCATAATAGTCTCGCCACATTTCCTGCCATGCCGTGAAGTCGGCTAATGTCGAGGACGACAGTAAAATCGGTCGCTCCGCAGAGACAGGCTTTGGAGCTGGTGATGTGGTGCTGTGTTGCACGGGTTGTTGTGTTGGTTGTGTCAGTCGTTGTATAGTTTGTTGGAACAGGTCAGCCATTTTACGTTCCCTCTCCTCTGAGGACTTCATTTGTGCCGCCAACATCGCGGTCAGGGCAACAATGTCAGGAGCAGGGTCTGAGTCGGACATCGTGGTCGTAACCTACGCAAATGCTGGTATCACGAACAAACTACAAAAAAAATCGGCCAGTGCGCAACACAACGAGGTGCAAACACAAAGCACGAGAAACTAACCACACAGGTGAGTTCTACAAGGAACGAACAGTTCACTGCGCCATGATATGTCTACAGATAGCAAGAAGACATTTATTATAAAACAAATCTGAAGAGAAGGAAAACACAACTGAAGAGGCAAAACACATGAAGCACGGAAGTATCTCCCAAGCCAAGCAAGCATGCCGTTATGGTGCGAGGTCATACAACTGTGGTACAAATCTAGTACGGGAGTACATGAACTACAGGTCAAATATGGCATGGAGGAATCCATATACATCACCCGCCGGCCTGCCGCCTACGCGACCAGCCTGAGACTGGCCCTGCAGCATTTTGCGCTTCTAAACGCTGCGATCCGGTAGACAGCTCACTGGGCTGCCAAATACGTGACTGGCTTGAGGACAGTTCCATACTGCACGGCAGGGCGCCCAGCTCAGGCCGCACGCCGTAGCGGCGTGAGCTTGGCGCAGTGAGGGTTGGTGATAACTACAGTTTCCTCCTTCCTCCTCCGGAAACTTCCATTTCGCGTACGCATTCACTGGTTTGAGGGAAAGACGAGGCGGGGAAAGTCTGAAGAAAACAAATGACGGTCACCACCAGGACTCGAACCAGGGACCTTCGCTTGAGGCCAACGATGCTATAACCACTGAGCTATGGTGTAGCTGTCATCCCTGCAGAGAGCGTTCAACATTACATTTTCAGTTTCTTTTTGTCTGTATTCCACCTGACGAGACGGCAATGAAAGAACTTAGTGGAAAGATTTTGAAGACGTTGATGTGAGGAGCTTGAAGCATTTTCTTTTCCTGAGCGTGATGTCTTGTTTCCAGGCAAGCTAGCTACAGATGTGATCTCAATTTCCAGTAAACTGAATTTTGGCTTATTTTACATCTCAGTCGTTTGCTGCCTTGCTGGCTTCTTGACACAGAATTGAACTTAAAATGCTGTTCCGCTTTGCTTATACTATTTTATCGCCTTAATAAATGCTGTTCCCTGCTTTTACTCCTTACTACTCTCTGCTACCCACAGTCAACTGGGAACTTGTGGCCAGGCACAAGGGGTACATGGATGCAGCTAACTTAATGGGGTCGTTTTCGGCACTTGTGCCAGTGGTTGTGAGACTTATCCACTCACCGCCACCGTTAGGCGCTGCATCTGTCGCTAGGGTTTATCGGGTGTTAGCGGCCGTCGTGAGTTCCCTTCGGGAACGGACACGATAATTTACTTTTACTTTTTTACTCTCGGCTACTTCTGGCAGTTTTGCTAAAGTCTCTTGTACGGGCAAAATGACTTGCACATACAGTGAAGCCTGTAATGGCGACCACTCGGATATGGCGACCACTCGGCCATGGCGACCACTTTTCCTTGTCACGGACGCATTCACATTCAAAACACCTCGGATAAGGCGACCACTCGCTCAACGCGACCGGCGACCACCCACCCGCGACCACGTTGCACAGTCCTAGTCATGTAAATGTGTGCATTACACGGTGCATCAGGCATGGTAGATCTACACATCAGTGCAGGAAGTGTAGATGTACATGGTGCATGCACGACATTTGACAGGTCTGAGGACCCCAGGCACAAGAGTCGTGCTAGAGTAGCATAGGTGCGTGCACTGTGATGCACTGATCAAAATGATGTATCACATGTGGATATGGTCACGTGACCCACTGAACCTGGATAAGAAGACCACCTTGCCACGGCGACCACTTTTTCTCGTCCCTTGAGGGGTCGCCTTAGACAGGTTTTACTGTATCATCAATCAAATTCAAATTCTTTAAACTACTTTGTAATACAAAATCAATTTAAATGCTGAAAGGAAAAGGACATAAGGATACGAGTTAAGAGTAACTCTCCATCACTGTATTATTTATGGCTCAACATCCGAGTTTCAAATTTAAATACTTTTAGGAAATTAGAGGCCACATGCCATGTACTGCTCTTTTCTCTCCGAAACTCAACACTTGCAAGCGAGATATGAAAGAAAGAAAAAATCATCAGTCACACCACCGGGACTCGAACCAGGGACCTTGCTATTCGCGAGCAATGCTCTAACCAACTGAGCTACAGTACGACTATTATCCACAGTGATGGTAAATCTATCCTTCTTCGATCAATCCATATCTGCCTTGCATCATACTGGCAACTCACACCAATCAAGAGGGCCCTCGGCCATTCGCTTGATATCATGGGGAGCGCATCAAACTATGTCCACTGCGAGCAACTAAAAATTGCAATTTCAAATTTGGACTTCACGGAGAATTTCAAAGTTTTAGGAAATTAGAGGCCACATGCCACGTATTGCTCTTTTCTCTCCGAAACTCAACACTTGCAAGCCACATATGAAAGAAAGAAAAAATCCTCAGTCACACCACCGGGACTCGAACCAGGGACCTTGCTATTCGCGAGCAATGCTCTAACCAACTGAGCTACAGTACGACTATTATCCACAGTGATGGTAAATCTATCCTTCTTCGATCTGTTGAATACGAGAAAGGACGACTGACGACACATTATCCAGACATTACAACGGGAACAGGTAGGTTGGTGTAACGACATTTATGAGAGACGGGACAAGAGACCAAGACGAACAAAACGACTACATGGTGATTATTGACGAGGGAGAAAAGAGAGAATGAGATCAAGTCTGAACGGCAAGATAAAGGGCCTGGGTAGCTATGGCAAATATGGACGTGCAAGTAGCTACCCAGGCCAACGGAACAAAAGGAGACAAAAGGTGAGTACGCAAGTGCATGCAGGCCAGCTAGAAAAGGTACGGGAGGGGGTACCTAACAGATCAATCCATATCTGGCTTGCATCATACTGGCAACTCACACCAATCAAGAGGGCCCTCGGCCATTCGCTTGATATCATGGGGCGCGCATCAAACTATGTCCACTGCGAGGAACTAAAAATTGCAATTTCAAAGTTGGACTTCACGGAGAATTTCAAAGTTTTAGGAAATTTTTCTCTCCGAAACTCAACACTTGCAAGCAAGATATGAAAGAAAGAAAAAATCATCAGTCACACCACCGGGACTCGAACCAGGGACCTTGCTATTCACGAGCAATGCTCTAACCAACTGAGCTACAGTATGACTCTTATCCACAGTGATGGTAAATCTATCCTTCTTCGATCAATCCATATTTGGTTTGCATCATACTGGCAACTCACACCAATCAAGAGGGCCCTTGGCCATTCGGTCCCTGGTTCGAGTCCCGGTGGTGTGACTGATGATTTTTCTTTCTTTCATATGTGGCTTGCAAGTGTTGAGTTTCGGAGAGAAAAGAGCAGTACGTGGCATGTGGCCTCTAATTTCCTAAAACTTTGAAATTCACCGTGAAGTCCAAATTTGAAATTGCAATTTGTATTTGCTCGCAGTGGACATAGTTTGATGCGCTCCCCATGATATCAAGCGAATGGCCGAGGGCCCTCTTGATTGGTGTGAGTTGCCAGTATGATGCAAGCCAGATATGGATTGCCGGATCGAAGAAGGATAGATTTACCATCACTGTGGATAAGAGTCATACTGTAGCTCAGTTGGTTAGCGCATTGCTCGCGAATAGCAAGGTCCCTGGTTCGAGTGCCGGTGGTGTTACTGAGGATTTTTTCTTTCTTTCATATCTGGCTTGCAAGTGTTGAGTTTCGGAGAGAAAAGAGCAGTACGTGGCATGTGGCCTCTAATTTCCTAAAACTTTGGAATGCTCCGTGAAGTCCAAATTTAAATGCTAGTAAACCAATTGGAACACAAAAATAAAAAAATAAAAATCAACTGGAACACAAAAAAAGAGAAGAAAAACCCTAGGTGAACGAGCACACACAGACATTACCGTACTGGCAAAGGTCAGCAGCTGTTTATAAAGGCCCTATCCCTATGCCGATACGATGCCCGGGACCCTCGAATACATGTGATTGCCCAACGGAGCAGAGACAGTGACAACATATAGTGACAGTGACAACAAGTGAAGCTCACCCTTCTTGCACACTCCATAAAATACCAATATGCCCCACAACACATACGCATGCTCAACACCCCCGCTCAAGTTACGGCCCAGTATAGCCTTCTACACGCGCGCACTTGGCACCTCCCACCCACCAGAACAGATCGCTGTAAAGAGTCCCCACTGTACAAGTCCCTAAAATACTACAATGCCCCCCCCCCCCTGCTAGCATTCGCGACGTCTCCTCCCGACCTGCTTTCAAACAAGAAATCTGCTCACTGCTGATTAACTCAATCTGCTCCTGCAGCGCTCACCACCTCCCATACTTGTAAAACTCAAAGTGATGTGAATCACTTTCCAACTGTATAACCCACAGCCTCACCCACAGCATCTTACCTTCTCATAAACTTATCTCTTATTGGCGATGGTGCCATCGTGAGAATAAAGAATTCAAACATACACCTTAACTGGCCCATGCCTACTGAATACTGCTGTTGTGATCTCGAACTCGTCAATCACTGAACTGGTTTTATTGTAAAGAAGACACGAACTTTTAGAGTGTGAAGAAGAGTATAGCAGATAGAGAGCGGTGGAAGGAGAGCCGCTGGACAGCTGGATAGTGTATCAATAAGCGCACGAGGGGAAGGCTAGACACCTACATTGTTTAAGCACAACTCTGTACAATAGGATTGTGACCGTTAGTCACATAGCAATGAAGAGAGTGTTTGGACTCGATCGTACCACGCCCACTGAACTAGTTCTTCGCTTATATCACCTCTATTCTTGGAACAGCGTAGTAGCCTCAAGGTCTATGTACCGGTGCTTGGCCCAGTATCTTGCTAGTCCTCTTCTTCAGTCTTTGTACCAGCTTCGGGCAACTGCACCTGGTCACCAGGCATGCACCCGGGGCAAGGCACAAAGAGCCTGCATAAGTCTGGTATTCGTGCTGTGTTTCAGGCTCCCCGCCGCACTCCAACAGCTCCCTTGCTTGCTAAGTTATCCATGCCATCACTTCACCAAGTCCTTTTACAGAAGCTGCTTGTATTTGTTTTCCGGTCTATACCCGGATCTGCAAGCTCTCTTTTTCAAGATTATTTTGTATTACTTGCCCAGCCTCAGATACCACTTGCTGATCGTATAGTCACCCGTGGACAGCTGTATAATTTACTTCGCATCCCATTCCTACCCAATCCTGCTGGGAGATGTTCTATCCAATTTCTGGGCAGCACCACATGGAACTCTCTACCCGATGCTACCCGCTCTCTAACATACCTTGTTTATTTCAACAAATCTCTTTCAGATCTTGATCTCACTTCACTCCATTAGCTTTTGACACACTAGTACGTTCTGTCCCCTGTCCATCATCAATATTATCTACATGTTCAACCACAGCACACATAATATCTCGAACTCGTCAATCACTGAACTGGTTTTATTCCCGTAGCTATGCAGAAGACGTTACTTCAGTAACGTCTGGCGCTAGCCAGGGTCCACACAGCTTTAATTTGGTGTTTGTTTGTTTGTTTGTTTGTTTGTTTGTTTGTTTGTTTGTTTGTTTGTTTGTTTGTTTGTTTGTGTCACGGCTGGAGCTATCTTGTATCTGTCCCGTATCTGTCCCGTATCTGTGACTACAAAGGCTCTACAGGATTGTACATCACAGCTGTCCACAATATTTGCGGGCTCCTGTATCTGTCCCGTACCGTACCAATATTCGTCGTATTATGTATACGACTCCCTGATGTAGAGGGAGATTTGGAAAGAAATAGGGAGACGAGGAGGAAATTAAATTAGAATAGACGCCGAATAGGTGATAGGATGCGCCAGCATAAACATACTTTGGAAGAGAGATCCCGTCGTGTCCAAAATAAGCGTGAACGAGCGATTCAGCGCCGGTCACAGGAAACGTCGGAAGAGAGATCCCGTCGACTCCAGAACGCCCGTGATCGGCAGAGTCAGCCGGTCCCAGGCAACGTCAGGACAGACATCCCGTTGAGTCCAGAACGCCCGTGATCGGCAGAGTCTAAGCCAGTCCCAGGAAACGTCAGGACAGACATCCCGTCGAGTCCAGAACGCCCGTGATCGGCAGAGTCAGCGCCGGTCCCAGTAAACGTCAGGACAGACATCCCGTCGACGCGCAGAAAAACTAAATCTGCAGCCTCTTTTGCCGTCGGACAGGATACGTATTTTAGAAGACTGTGAAGTTATGTAATGTCCAAATTTCGACGTGAGCAGCAGGTCACTCGCGTTGATTTTTCGACGTGCGAGCCGAATAACACGAACTGAACTTTCGCGTCGCAGACATCCCGTCGACGCGCAGAAAAACTAAATCTGCAGCCTCTTTTGCCGTCGGACAGGTTACGTATTTTAGGAGACTGTAAAGTTATGTAATGTGCTCCACAGGCAACCATGCATTCGGCGTCGTCATTGGCTCAAGAGGTCAATGTACATGTATTGCTACAAAAAGGCCAGAAAATCCGATTACTGTATTAAAATTAACTAATTTTCGCTGGCGATTTAATTTCAATGATTTCGCCGCTTGGTACCAACCGGCCAAAGTAAGTCGTAGGCCAAAGTTTGTCATATAGGCAAATGATGCATGATTGAGCAATGGATGCATGTGAGAGCAAAAATACCAATCGATTTCAAATTTGACGTGAAATTGCGCGTCACGTCGGAAATAACGTGCATCTTAACCTCTCTATTAGAGAGGTTTCTATTTCTCATCGGCCAAAATTTGTTGATTTACAGTATAAGGAGATAAAAAGAAAAGAAGGAGCAAACCAAAAGTATATGATTATTAGAGAAATAACAGTCCGCAATAAATTCTGCAAATACTTTTGCCTAACTCATAATGTTCAAACCGATTGAAACGTTTTTGCAATACAGTGATGTGGCCAATCAACGGAAAAAGACATTTCCATCAGTTCTTATAACATGTACGATGAGCTAGGCAAAAAAGCATAAAAGCATAGCGTAGGGCCCTGAGCTTCCAAGCTCTCTCGTTGTAAAGAAGACACGAACTTTTAGAGTGTGAAGAAGAGTATAGCAGATAGAGAGCGGTGGAAGGAGAGCCGCTGGACAGCTGGATAGTGTATCAATAAGCGCACGAGGGGAAGGCTAGACACCTACATTGTTTAAGCACAACTCTGTACAATAGGATTGTGACCGTTGGTCACATAGCAATGAAGAGAGTGTTTGGACTCGATCGTACCACGCCCACTGAACTAGTTCTTCGCTTATATCACCTCTATTCTTGGAACAGCGTAGTAGCCTCAAGGTCTATGTACCGGTGCTTGGCCCAGCATCTTGCTAGTCCTCTTCTTCAGTCTTTGTACCAGCTTCGGGCAACTGCACCTGGTCACCAGGCATGCACCCGGGGCAAGGCACAAAGAGCCTGCATAAGTCTGGTATTCGTGCTGTGTTTCAGGCTCCCCGCCGCACTCCAACAGCTCCCTTGCTTGCTAAGTTATCCATGCCATCACTTCACCAAGTCCTTTTACAGAAGCTGCTTGTATTTGTTTTCCGGTCTATACCCGGATCTGCAAGCTCTCTTTTTCAAGATTATTTTGTATTACTTGCCCAGCCTCTGATACCACTTGCTGATCGTATAGTCACCCGTGGACGGCTGTATAATTTACTTCGCATCCCATTCCTACCCAATCCTGCTGGGAGATGTTCTATCCAATTTCTGGGCAGCACCACATGGAACTCTCTACTCGATGCTACCCGCTCTCTAACAAACCTTGTTCATTTCAACAAATCTCTTTCAGATCTTGATCTCACTTCACTCCATTAGCTTTTGACACACTAGTACGTTCTGTCCCCTGTCCATCATCAATATTATCTACATGTTCAACCACAGCACACATAATATCTCGAACTCGTCAATCACTGAACTGGTTTTATTGTAAAGAAGACACGAACTTTTAGAGTGTGAAGAAGAGTATAGCAGATAGAGAGCGGTGGAAGGAGAGCCGCTGGACAGCTGGATAGTGTATCAATAAGCGCACGAGGGGAAGGCTAGACACCTACATTGTTTAAGCACAACTCTGTACAATAGGATTGTGACCGTTGGTCACATAGCAATGAAGAGAGTGTTTGGACTCGATCGTACCACGCCCACTGAACTAGTTCTTCGCTTATATCACCTCTATTCTTGGAACAGCGTAGTAGCCTCAAGGTCTATGTACCGGTGCTTGGCCCAGTATCTTGCTAGTCCTCTTCTTCAGTCTTTGTACCAGCTTCGGGCAACTGCACCTGGTCACCAGGCATGCACCCGGGGCAAGGCACAAAGAGCCTGCATAAGTCTGGTATTCGTGCTGTGTTTCAGGCTCCCCGCCGCACTCCAACAGCTCCCTTGCTTGCTAAGTTATCCATGCCATCACTTCACCAAGTCCTTTTACAGAAGCTGCTTGTATTTGTTTTCCGGTCTATACCCGGATCTGCAAGCTCTCTTTTTCAAGATTATTTTGTATTACTTGCCCAGCCTCAGATACCACTTGCTGATCGTATAGTCACCCGTGGACAGCTGTATAATTTACTTCGCATCCCATTCCTACCCAATCCTGCTGGGAGATGTTCTATCCAATTTCTGGGCAGCACCACATGGAACTCTCTACCCGATGCTACCCGCTCTCTAACATACCTTGTTTATTTCAACAAATCTCTTTCAGATCTTGATCTCACTTCACTCCATTAGCTTTTGACACACTAGTACGTTCTGTCCCCTGTCCATCATCAATATTATCTACATGTTCAACCACAGCACACATAATATCTCGAACTCGTCAATCACTGAACTGGTTTTATTGTAAAGAAGACACGAACTTTTAGAGTGTGAAGAAGAGTATAGCAGATAGAGAGCGGTGGAAGGAGAGCCGCTGGACAGCTGGATAGTGTATCAATAAGCGCACGAGGGGAAGGCTAGACACCTACATTGTTTAAGCACAACTCTGTACAATAGGATTGTGACCGTTGGTCACATAGCAATGAAGAGAGTGTTTGGACTCGATCGTACCACGCCCACTGAACTAGTTCTTCGCTTATATCACCTCTATTCTTGGAACAGCGTAGTAGCCTCAAGGTCTATGTACCGGTGCTTGGCCCAGCATCTTGCTAGTCCTCTTCTTCAGTCTTTGTACCAGCTTCGGGCAACTGCACCTGGTCACCAGGCATGCACCCGGGGCAAGGCACAAAGAGCCTGCATAAGTCTGGTATTCGTGCTGTGTTTCAGGCTCCCCGCCGCACTCCAACAGCTCCCTTGCTTGCTAAGTTATCCATGCCATCACTTCACCAAGTCCTTTTACAGAAGCTGCTTGTATTTGTTTTCCGGTCTATACCCGGATCTGCAAGCTCTCTTTTTCAAGATTATTTTGTATTACTTGCCCAGCCTCTGATACCACTTGCTGATTGTATAGTCACCCGTGGACGGCTGTATAATTTACTTCGCATCCCATTCCTACCCAATCCTGCTGGGAGATGTTCTATCCAATTTCTGGGCAGCACCACATGGAACTCTCTACCCGATGCTACCCGCTCTCTAACAAACCTTGTTCATTTCAACAAATCTCTTTCAGATCTTGATCTCACTTCACTCCATTAGCTTTTGACACACTAGTACGTTCTGTCCCCTGTCCATCATCAATATTATCTACATGTTCAACCACAGCACACATAATATCTCGAACTCGTCAATCACTGAACTTGTTTTTATTGTAAAGAAGACACGAACTTTTAGAGTGTGAAGAAGAGTATAGCAGATAGAGAGCGGTGGAAGGAGAGCCGCTGGACAGCTGGATAGTGTATCAATAAGCGCACGAGGGGAAGGCTAGACACCTACATTGTTTAAGCACAACTCTGTACAATAGGATTGTGACCGTTGGTCACATAGCAATGAAGAGAGTGTTTGGACTCGATCGTACCACGCCCACTGAACTAGTTCTTCGCTTATACCACCTCTATTCTTGGAACAGCGTAGTAGCCTCAAGGTCTATGTACTGGTGCTTGGCCCAGCATCTTGCTAGTCCTCTTCTTCAGTCTTTGTACCAGCTTCGGGCAACTGCACCTGGTCACCAGGCATGCACCCGGGGCAAGGCACAAAGAGCCTGCATAAGTCTGGTATTCGTGCTGTGTTTCAGGCTCCCCGCCGCACTCCAACAGCTCCCTTGCTTGCTAAGTTATCCATGCCATCACTTCACCAAGTCCTTTTACAGAAGCTGCTTGTATTTGTTTTCCGGTCTATACCCGGATCTGCAAGCTCTCTTTTTCAAGATTATTTTGTATTACTTGCCCAGCCTCTGATACCACTTGCTGATCGTATAGTCACCCGTGGACGGCTGTATAATTTACTTCGCATCCCATTCCTACCCAATCCTGCTGGGAGATGTTCTATCCAATTTCTGGGCAGCACCACATGGAACTCTCTACCCGATGCTACCCGCTCTCTAACAAACCTGGTTCATTTCAACAAATCTCTTTCAGATCTTGATCTCACTTCACTCCATTAGCTTTTGACACACTAGTACGTTCTGTCCCCTGTCCATCATCAATATTATCTACATGTACAACCACAGCACACATAATATCTCGAATTCGTCAATCACTGAACTGGTTTTATTGTAAAGAAGACACGAACTTTTAGAGTGTGAAGACTGAAATAGCAAAGAATACATGGGAGAGCTGAAAGCAGTATGACTGAAATACTGCGACTGAGAATCTGACTGAAATAGCAAGAATACATGGGAGAGCTGAAAGCAGTATGACTGAAATACTGCGACTGAGAATCTGACTGAAATAGCAAGAATACATGGGAGAGCTGAAAGCAGTATGACTGAAATACTGCGACTGAGAATCTGACTGAAATAGCAAAGAATACATGGGAGAGCTGAAAGCAAACGGATTGTCTGAGATTGGGTCTCAGCTTGACATATTGCAAGAAATCATCCGTGTTTGAGTTATTGTAACCTGACTCGAACGAGTGGTGTTTACACAAGATTGGAGTCTCTCAGAGCGACCGTTTGACGCCGGCTCTGTGTTGCAGTTCTGCGCTGCGGTCTGGTATTAATGGTGGACGCTACATCAACAGCAGGTGCATGCACATCTTGAGATGGCACTGGGGTTGGTGAAGGTACATCCTCACATGTTACATCCACACTATCGGGTAACTCACATTCTAGTGGATACAGGGTACTAACTGGGCGCTGCAACGACTTGCCTGTAGTGGTTCTGAGTGTCACAGACCTAGTGACGTTGTCCTTCCCCGTGTGGATAGTTTGGACTACGCCTAGCTTCCACGTGCCGCGTGGTTGGCTGTCACCCATGAGGACCGGCTGTCCGACTCTGGGTACGTAGGTTTCTGTGCCTCGCTTGTGGCGTCCAGCACTGGTGCGCTATTATGATCACACCAGAGCAGTTCAGGACAAGACAAAAGGGGCACTGTTGACTTCAAGATCAAAGCTAGAACGCCGAACTAGAACGACAGAGAAGCTCAGCAGCACAACGGAAAAGCATGCGCGGCTGATACAACTTAGGGTAGAGGAGTAGAAAGATAATGATCTATCACGTGAGGTAGCTCACTAGTACGGATATCACATCCCTCCACCATTAGATGAGGAACACATAAGCAATAGTATGAGAAATGAGTTCACTATTATTTGTTGCTGATACGAGAAGCGAGTTCAATGTAACACACTAAGGAACTGCAAATATCAACAGAGAGCTGAACGCAAAACCCAGCAGGTCTGCAGTTACAAGTTCATACGATCAGGGGACTTCCTTGAGCGTGTAGACCTGCGCAGATTAGAGCTAGGAGAATTAACAGAGATAGCAGAAGACTGAGTAGAAGATTCAGCGGAAGGTGCAGCAGATGCAGAAGAGGATAGCGATGTTGATTCCACATCCTGGAGGCTGGCGGCAACCTCTGGCTGTGACGGCTGTGGTGATTCGGCATCTGCATGTGACGGCGGCTGTGCAGTTGCCAAAGTTGAAGTTGATGGCGGTGATGACCGGTCGGATATGCCTGCACTCTCGGGTAGCATTTCTCCTCCCTCGGACGGAAGACGGCGTCTAATGTGATCAGCATGGCGCTTCCATATGCGACCATCATCCAGACGTACAGTAAACGTGGCTGGACCAAGACATTCTTCCAGCACACCAGGCATCCATTTATGCGTCGATGTGAAGTTAATCACCCAAACAGCATCACCACAACAGAGATCCGACGCCCGAGCTGTGCGACGGTCAACAGCAGCACCTTGCCTGTTCAAGACACGTGCGGATGTATCTGGAAACGTCAGGTCAAGACGAGAACGTGGCGTGCGGTTCATAAGCAGCTGAAATGGTGACTGGCCTGTTGTTGACTGAGGCGTTAAGCGATAATGAAACAGAAAGCGGTGTAACCGTGACGCTAGGTCTCCACCAGCACCTGACAATTTCTTCAAGCCGGATTTGACTGTTTGAACTGCTCGTTCAGCAAGACCGTTGCTTGCTGGGTGGTAGGGTGAAACCAAGGTATGCTTGATACCGTTACTTGAGCAAAATTGTTGAAACTCCGAGCTGGTGAACACTGAGCCATTATCCGAGACAAGCTGATGCGGAAGACCATGTGTAGCGAAACACTCCCGAAGCTTGCCAATGGTAGCTGTCGACGTAGCAGATGGAACGGCGTGCACGTCGATGTACTTGCTGTGGCTGTCGACGATCACAAGTAGCATCTTGCCTTCCACAGGGCCTGCATAATCAATGTGCAGTCGGGTCCAGGGTTTGCCTGGCCACTCCCAGGGATGCAATGGCTGTAGTGCTGGAGACTTCTGGGTTGCTTGACATGGCTCACAGCTGCGGACCTTGAGTTCAATTTCGGCATCGATCGATGGCCACCAGACGTAGCTGCGGGCGAGCGACTTCATTCTGGTTATGCCGGGATGGCTGAAATGTAACTCTTCCAGTAACTTTTCTCGGCCTTGGGGCGGAATGACAACGCGAGACCCCAACAGTAAGCACCCATCGATGATGGAGAGTTCACTTCGACGACGGTAGTACACTTGGTAATCACTATGCACGTCGTTAGGCCAGCCTTCCTGGACGTACTTAAGAACTAATGCAAGCACTGGATCACGGCGAGACCATTGCGCAACGCTCGATGATGTCACGGGAGTTCCATCCAAAACAGTCATTGACAAAACTGTTTCAGCCGGCACGGGAACCTGGAATTCTGGCGTTGGTGCCGGCAGACGACTGAGACCATCAGCGTTTCCATTCGATTTGCCGGGCTTGTACTGTAGCTCATAGTCATAGTTGGCTAACATCAGCGCCCAACGCTGAATACGACCGCTGGCCATAGCAGGAACAGGCCGACACTCGCTGAACAAACCCAGCAGAGGTTTGTGGTCTGTTTGAAGAGTGAATGATTGGCCATACAGGTACTTGTGGAATCGCTTGACAGCGAAAACCATGGCGAGGCCTTCCTTCTCAATCTGTGCGTAGTTTCGTTCTGCTGACGACAGGGTACGCGATGCGAAGATTACCGGATGCTCCTCGCCATTGACAACATGCGACAAAACTGCACCAATGCCGTACGGTGAGGCATCACAGCTCACAATAATTGGTAGTTTAGGGTCGTAATGCACACGGACGGGTGAGTCAATGAGCAGCTTCTTGCTACTCTCGAATGCGGACTGTTGACGATGAGACCAGTCCCAACTCTTGGAAGACAATAGTTCATACAACGGAGCAAGTACTGAGCTCAGGTTAGGAATGAACTTGTGGTAGTAGTTGATTAGTCCGAGGTAGCTTCTCAGCTCTTGTACGTCGGTAGGAGCCCTTGCATCAATGACATCTTGCACTTTCTCCTTGGTTGGCTTAATTCCAGATGCATCGATGATGTGACCTAAGAATGTCACAGAGGACCTTGCAAATGAACATTTGGTGCGGTTCAAACGCAATCCAGCTGCGTTGAGACGTTCCAGAACCATGTTCAGATGTTTGTCGTGTTCTTCACGAGTTGTGCCAGAGACAAGGATGTCATCCAAGTAGATCACGACCATTGGTATTCCAGCTAGCAATTGGTCGAGCGTACGTTGAAATATGCTCGGGGCCGAAGACACACCAAAAGGCAGTCGGTTCTACACAAACAGTCCCTTTGTGGTGTTGATGGTGGTAAGAAGTTTAGACTGTTCATCCAGTGGTAATTGGAGATAAGCTTGACTGAGGTCGAGCTTGGTGAAGCAACAGCCATTAGCAAGTTTCACGTACAAATCCTCTATGTTCGGCAATGGGTACTTATCTGTCTTGGCTGCCTGGTTAACAGTGCACTTGTAATCACCACAGATGCGGACTTGGCCATTGCTCTTGAGAACTGGCACAATCGGTGCTGCCCACTCAGCGAATTCGACTGGCTGAATGACATTGTTGTCGACTAGTTTGTCCAGCTCCTTCTCCACGGCAGACTGTAGAGCATAAGGCACAGAGCGAGCTTTCAGGAAGCGAGGTCTAGCATTGCGGTCGACTGCAAGCTTGACACTGCCGTGCTTCCAGGTGCCTAGTCCGGGCTTGAAAACATCAGGATGCTTGCTCAGGAGGTCACTGCTCAGATCTCCGGTGACATTGAAGACTCGGTTCCAGTTGAGCTTTAGCGTCTGCAGCGCGTCTCTACCCAACAGATTCGGACCAGAACCCTCGACGACAAACATGGTCAGCTGAGCCGAGTTCTTCGCATGGCGGGCATTGCAGATGAGACGACCAATAACTGGTATGATCTTGCCAGCATACGACCTAAGGCTCGGCAGGTCATTCGTCTCCAGACTGGGGAGTTGCTGCTTGGTATCTTTCGACGCCAGTGTCTGGTACTCCGCTTTGTTGATTATTGTTACTGCCGCTCCGGTGTCTATCTCAAACACAACAGGGGTGCCAGCCAGACTCACACTACACATATAAGGATCCACGTTGGAACGCACATGACCAGAGCAACTGGTGTGGTGCAGCTCCGCGCTGTATTCCGCCGTCTGGTCAGGTGATGCGAACTCCGGGGCTCTCTGCTCGGAAAACTGATGCACAGCCTTCGACCGGCATACCTTTGCGAAATGATTCGACCTGCTGCAGGACTTGCACGTCTTGCCCCATGCTGGGCAATCCGAGCGGTTGTCGTGCCATTTCCCCCCGCATCCGCTACATTTGCGAACGGCCTTACTGGAAGGACTGGGCTGGTCACGACTTGATGGGTGTCGCCTCTCCACTTTATGGACTTGGGGGTTGTTCAGGCTTGCTGAAGCTGCTGGCCCCGACCATGGCTGCCACAGACGACATCGTGACTTCCACTGAACGTGCATAAGTAAGGAGGTCTGCCAACGACATGCTGCTCTCCATGAAAGCCTTTTCACGTACCTTCGACGACACACAGTGCTGTACGACCTGAGACTTTAGCTCTGTGTCCATATCTGCAAATTGACAGTGCTTGCCCAAACGCCTAAGACGAGTTACGTAGCTATCAAGGGTCTCCGACTGAGATTGTTTCTAACGACGGAACAAGTAGACCTCGTATTCCCTGTTGCGCTTCGGACTGAAGTGAGCCGTCAGAGCATCCTTCAAGTCGTCGTAACTTGTAATGCTACTGCTGTCAAAGGTGAGGTAGACGTCAAACACGTCCTCACCGCCACCGTGCAAGAGCTGGGCTCTCTGCCGCTCGTCTTCCGTGATGTTTGCTGCAATCAAATAATTATCGAAACGAGCCAGCCATTTCTCCCAACGAGGGCCAACCGACTCAGGCGGTTCCAGATCAAACGGGTTCAATGATTTTACTGTGCTCATCGTGGCAGCTGAATCAAGGACTTCGTCGCCAAATATTATGATCACACCAGAGCAGTTCAGAACAAGACAAAAGGGGCACTGTTGACTTCAAGATCAAAGCTAGAACGCCGAACTAGAACGACAGAGAAGCTCAGCAGCACAACGGAAAAGCATGCGCGGCTGATACAACTTAGGGTAGAGGAGTAGAAAGATAATGATCTATCACGTGAGGTAGCTCACTAGTACGGATATCACATGCGCTCTCTGAGACTTAGCAGGTAGTCCCATTGCCAAGTTGTCCAGAAGTCCTTGACGAGGGCTTGGCCTTTCTTCCACCCCTGTAACAAAGAAGAGGCAGAAGAAAGGCGACACAAAAAGTCTGGGTAGATATTCTGTTCATCAATTAACTCAGGAAACATTAAATTAGGTTTTAAAGATAGAAAGTGGGAAGGTGTGATCACATCAGTGCTAGCCATAGGTGTGTCTCCCCCCACGTAAACGAGAGGCCGACTGTTGACTGCGGCCTTCGCTTCAGTAAGAAATGTCCGCAACTGGTCTGGGGTCAGGTGGGCTGATCCGACAGTCTTGCGGAGAGCTCGTTTCACAAGCCCTACCATTCGCTCATAAATTCCACCCATCCAAGGGGCGTGCTGCACACTAAAGTGCCAGTCGGTGCCACGTGCCGTGATGGTGTCGGCTACTGCTGGGTCGCTGATCACCTCCTTTCAAGCCTTGTCGAGGGTTGTCTTCGTCATTTTAAACTGTGGCGCGTTGTCTGACCACATCGCTCTGGGCACACCTCTACGTGATACGAAACGGCGGAAGGCTAGTAGAAATTGCTCTGATGACATATCCGTAACAAGCTCGAGATGGACTGCGCGTGTTGATAGGCATGTGAAGAGGGCTACCCAAACCTTTACCGATGCTTCAGCTGTCTTCGCGAAGAGAGGACCAAAGTAGTCGACGCCGGTGTATAGGAATGCTTCTGCTACGTTGACTCTTTCCGGTGGTAATGGAGCCATTGCTGGCATGTCAAACGGACCACCTTCAGCTCGACGGCATGTGATGCACTTTTTTAGGATGGTCTTCACGGTACTGCGGCCTTTAGGGATCCAGTACTTCTCCCTTATGCTAGCAAGAGTATGCGACACTCCAGGATGCATGAGGATGCGGTGATGCTCGTCGACGAGCAGTCGTGTTACGGCTGAGTTATGAGGCAAGAAAATAGGGAACTTAGAGCTAGGTGGAAGGTTCGCATGTTCAAGTCTTCCACGGCTTCGGATGAGTCCTCTGTCGTCGATGTAGAGACGAAGAGACTGTACGGTGTTGTTCTTCCTTTGTTCCCGGATGGCTGATACTACGTCGGTACAGTGGTTTCTCTGGGATGACTGCAGCCACAGGTTGCGTGCACTACACAGTTCGGGAACAGTGAGCTGATCTTTAAGTTTCTTGGTTGCTGATTTTCTGCAATTTCGGATGAAACGCTGAGCCCATGCTGTGACACGCACAAGTCGACCCATTGTTGAGAAGTCCGACGCGCTTAGATCAAATGGTTCCGAAGGATCTTCCCCAACAACAAGAGAGACAGCTTCAATAGGATCACTACACCCTTTTTTTGAGCGGATGTAATGAAACCGAGGGTGGACTAACTCCTTTTTTTTTGGACGGAGACCTCGATTCTTCCGTATTGGGCTGTTCAGGTTCTGGAACGAGTGGGTTCTGCAACCACTCTGGGCCGTGCCACCAGATGGACTCTTCGGAGAGGTGAGAAGATGTTCCTCGCGACGGGAGATCAGCTGGATTGTCTCGCGAAGGAACGTAGCGGTACTCGGCTTCAGATTTACGTATCCGAGTGACTCGACGCTGGACAAAGGAAGGTAAGTCCTTGCGACTGTTGATCCATCCTAACACACATGTAGAATCGGACCATAGAATAATGTGATCAAGATTAATCGGGAGCTGCTTTTTCAAGAAGGCGATGAGATCGGCACCAAGTGCTGCTGCCATGAGTTCCAACTATGGAATGGTTAACTTCGGAGACGGCTTGAGCGGAGCTAACTTAGATCTACTAAGAATGAGGTGCGATTCAGTAGCAGATCCGGACGATGACAAGTATGCAACTGCAGCATAGGCAGTTTGCGAAGCATCGCAGAAGACATGAAGTGTGTGTTGGTCGGCTTCTGGAATGCAGCATGGACGTGGGATGCTGTGATTTGTAGCATCGTCGAGTTCTGCGGCGAGAGTTTTCCACGTGTGGAGAATAGAAACTGGGAGTGCTTCGTCCCATTGGAGCTTCTGCCGCCACACTTCTTGTAAGAGGAGCTTGGCCTTCACGACGATGGGTGAATGGATGCCAAGTGGATCGAAGAACTGAGCTACGGCCTGAAGTAACTCGCGCTTGGTTCGGACTAGTGTGTCCGACGCTGATGTGTTTGCTACTTTGAGGTGATCAGTAACAGTGTGCCAATCTAGCCCAAGGACCTTCTGGTGTTCGCCAGACGCACGATCTGATTCTGGGATGCTCTCTATGAGGGCTGCTGAGTTAGAGGACCACTGTCTGAGGTTCATGGAGGCATCGGCGAAGACTGACTTGGCGTGATGGTAGAGGTTGATACCAGTCGAGACGGAGTCTACACCAAGAAGGACGTTGTCAACATACGTATTCTGCATGATGTTGGATGCCTCTGGGCTACCGGATGATTCAAGGTGGTGTTGGATGGTAGCTCCGAGCAAGAAGGGGCTCGAGATAACTCCGAATGGTACTCGACAAAAGTGATACGTGATGATATTTCCTCCAGCGGGTGGCTGGAAAGGATCTCGAACCCATAGGAATCTCGTGACGTCTCGACCTTCGTTAGCGAGTGAAAGTTGGAGAAATGCTTTCTCTACATCACTAGAGACAGCGATGGGTTCAAGGCGGAACCTCAAAAGATTGCCGGCGAGATCTGGTAACAGTACTGGACCGCGGTGAAGACATTCATTTAGTGATGGACTGTTCGGAGACGACTTCGCTATGTTTCAGGCTCCCTGCCACACTCCAACAGCTCCCTTGCTTGCTAAGTTATCCATGCCATCACTTCACCAAGTCCTTTTACAGAAGCTGCTTGTATTTGTTTTCCGGTCTATACCCGGATCTGCAAGCTCTCTTTTTCAAGATTATTTTGTATTACTTGCCCAGCCTCAGATACCACTTGCTGATCGTATAGTCACCCGTGGACAGCTGTATAATTTACTTCGCATCCCATTCCTACCCAATCCTGCTGGGAGCTGTTCTATCCAATTTCTGGGCAGCACCACATGGAACTCTCTACCCGATGCTACCCGCTCTCTAACAAACCTTGTTCATTTCAACAAATCTCTTTCAGATCTTGATCTCACTTCACTCCATTAGCTTTTGACATACTAGTACGTTCTGTCCCCTGTCCATCATCAATATTATCTACATGTTCAACCACAGCACACATAATATCTCGAACTCGTCAATCACTGAACTGGTTTTATTGTAAAGAAGACACGAACTTTTAGAGTGTGAAGAAGAGTATAGCAGATAGAGAGCGGTGGAAGGAGAGCCGCTGGACAGCTGGATAGTGTATCAATAAGCGCACGAGGGGAAGGCTAGACACCTACATTGTTTAAGCACAACTCTGTACAATAGGATTGTGACCGTTGGTCACATAGCAATGAAGAGAGTGTTTGGACTCGATCGTACCACGCCCACTGAACTAGTTCTTCGCTTATATCACCTCTATTCTTGGAACAGCGTAGTAGCCTCAAGGTCTATGTACCGGTGCTTGGCCCAGCATCTTGCTAGTCCTCTTCTTCAGTCTTTGTACCAGCTTCGGGCAACTGCACCTGG
>NC_088654.1:13736399-13751399 GCF_964019385.1 Sycon ciliatum | reverse complement strand
AGCATATTGTCTCGTGAGCGCTGGGGTGCTGGAGTTGTCGTTGAATCAAACTACCGTCACTAGTTAGACTACAGTACAGTTTGGACTCTTTGGGAGTAAGTGTTACTATTATCATGGTTATCGTACAGTGCTGATTTTCACATGCGGCATCTTATATAAATCAGGTTTGCTTACTTGCAAGTAGATGCATTTGCATACACTGTTTTGTATCACTGTATCTCATTTCAATCCATTCTAGCGTTTTTCCAATCGGTTTAGGTGGATTTGAAGTACACTCTGTATCATAAACTTAGTTACGAAGGAGACAGTCTGTTGATGATCTTCAACTATTTGAAGTACAATGTACATTCAGGCGCGTAGCACCGCCGTTGGAGGTGGTCCGGTTGGAGGGGGTCTGGGGTATCCCCCGGGAAAATTTTGAAATTAGGGTTCAAAATCCTGCATTCTGGGCACTTCTGGGCGAAAAAGTGGTCCGGCCCAAGCCGGACCGGCCGGATCGGCTGCTACGCCCCTGACATTGCTGACCCATTCGGGATACTTCGTGGTTATTTGACGTTCTTCTTCTTTTCCATTGTGTACTGTTCCTCGTCAGTAATGCCGTTCTGTGTGGAGTGTACACGTGCATGTGGTGTATGTTGTGTCTGTTGTGAATGGTCCGTGCGCTGGAGTGCTGCCGTCGTACAAGTTCACTGCCTTTCAGGCAGTGAACTTGTACGGTGGCAGTGCCCTAGCGTACGTACCATGCACCGGGATTTATATTCAATATAAATCCCACGCGGGATTTATACTGGCCAATATAATCATGGCTAGACGAGCGCTGATTGGCTGAAAACAGGCCCTCCGCACCGTACCATGGTATAATGTATTGTATTGCAAGAACAAGATTAGTTATCCTGGATTATGGGGAGTGAAGAAAACAGTGAGTCTAGGAATCTCTCCTTAGATCATATTAACATTGGTCATGAATGTAAACTTTCAATGGACGTGAGAGTTGAGATGTGCTATGTAGGGCAGGACAACTAGAGAGGAATGCAGTGCTGCCAAATAATTTTCGCCCCAAATCGGACACCCTTCACCGCCAAGGCTGGTGGCCGCATGTGCGAATTTTTCTCCTCGGCAATTATTTTTTACAGAGAATTCAAAATATCGCCTAAAACACCATGAAAATTCGCTTCGTTGCCTTGGTAACCCCGGAGTTGTCATGAATTTTGTAATGATGAGTGTGGTTGCACACTGCAGACTGTCAGCGGACATGCCATCCAACCTGATCGAGGCATGTTACTTTGCACTTCCAGAGCCAAGCGCTAGTCTTTTTAGAAGCAAATGTACAGTGATTTGTGCCTTCAGTTGTGCTGAAAAGTGAAAGTACAGGACTTCTGCATAGGAAAGTAATGATCTCGGACATTTTGGCTGCTTTTCGGACGTTTCCCTTTTCGGAAAGGTTTTCGGAAGAGCCTTCAAAAATCGGACACTGTCCGAAAAATCGGACGGTTTGGCAGCACTGGGAATGCTAGGCAGTGAGATTCCGAAGTACATCATCTATTTTGTGTGTTGTTTTATGTAATGCATTGCAAATCCAAGGACAATCATCTCCAAAAGGATAAAATCTAAGATATCCTGGATAGGTGGAGTAAAGAAAACAGTGAGTATGGAGAACTCTCGGGATAGGGAACATCCTAGCATTAGCCATGAAAGTAAACTTTCGATGAGGCATTTCAACCCGGGTGGAGTTCGAACTGGGTCAGATTTCAACCCGCCATGTACACAAAATGAATGGCGCGTTTACATGACGCATTGCGCTTGACCCGGGTCAAAGAAATCGTACTAACGTACTTCGGTGTGTATCTCGTGCCAGGTTTGAACAGCACTGTACATGCAAATATCGCGCGAAAGAATTCACGTAACCATACAGAACTCTAGAAGTGGATTTTTGGCGGCATATCAGTAATGGCCCGGGTCAGCTGTCTTCATGTAAACGCTCACCTCTTTTGTCTATCGTACAGACTTTCAACCCGAGCGGAACTCGACCCGGATGGAAATTTCTCATGTAAACACAGCCGTACTCTACTTGTGCATCTTTCATGTTCTCTTGCCTCTTCGCAGGGTCACAGGTGGACGTCTTCCCGGACTCGGTCAACACCAAGCTGAGCGACTATCCGTTCGTCCGCGTCCGCTGGCCGAATGTCACCGTGAACCTGCCGTGCGTGGCGCTGCGCTCGGGCGCGGCTCCTGCCGTCGAGATCGAGGTGGCTTACTCGGCGTACGGAAAGCAGGTGGCTGCGCATAAGCTGACTGCGGCCAACGGCAGCTGCCCACAAGACACGTACACGTTGCGACCTCGCGAGGCAGGCCGGTACAGCTACAAGTTCAGGGCGGTAGCACCAGTCCCCACGGTGTTCTCCGCGGATTTTCAATTTTTCGTTCCGTTCGATCAAGGTATGGTCGAAAACGGGTTAAATCAATATGACAAGAAAAGAAGGAAGAACACCAAAGATACAAGGGATGCAACTGGGCGGTGAAATCCAAAATGAAAATTTGAAATAGTCTTATCCAAAGAAACTCTAGGCAGATGTATTAAGGTTGTGTAAAAGATTCAGGACAGATGCCGGTATGTGTAAATTAGCACCATATCCCTCACACACTCATACTCAGCCCAAGGCAACAAGGAATTGTTTTGGAGATAGTGTGCTGCTTCGAGTAACTGGTCTTGTAATGCAAAAGCTCGAAGAGCTGGAAAGCAATGCCAGGCCACTGGCAGCAACTGGCTCGCGAGGAGCCGCAATAAACCCACATTGTGCCACAATGGGGTTGCAAGGCAAAGCCAATGCAATTGGCAACAACTGGCTCGTGAAGAGCCGCAACTAGCGAAGCAAGTGACCAGTTAGGAGCGATAGAGCTAAATGTTCCATAGTACCATTAGCAAGATGATAAAATGGGAAGGATGGAGGGTGAAAATTTGGTGCTGGCACAAGCTAAAAGTCACCACTTATTAGACTAGTCTTTGAAGTGAAGCCAACAGCAAGAAAGAAAGAGAAAGTTCAAAGGAAGCAGTTGTACGACGTCAGGCTAAGCGCGCCCGAATCCATGCGCTGGCAGTGTGAGTGCAGTGAGCAAAAGTTCAAAGGAAGCAGTTGTGTGACGTCAGGCTAAGCGTGCCCGAATCTATGCGCTGGCAGTGTGAGTGCAGTGCACAATGCACTGATGCAGCGGTGCGCGGCAGATGCAAACATGGCAGTGTGATCGGTGGATGCTAACACACAATAACTACATTACTGCGACATAAATTGATTCGCATAGGAGTTCGAGCCGACACGGGCAGCATATTCCAGGAATCGGCACCTGAAAATGATAAGCACTTCAAAGTTCAGACCAATAACACTGTAGTGCATTCACCAAATCTGGGCCCAGAGGTTTTTCAATGTCTCGCATTTTTCTTATTCAAGATCGTGAAGTCGATGACTCATATTGGTCAAAAATATGATAGCAGTTGTTTTAAGGCTGAGATGAAGTGAACGCGGTGAAAATTGATCAAGATATGTGCAAAATGTATTTTTCACACACGGATACTTGACAGATCGCGTACTATATGCATTTGACACATTGCGTATGATAATGTTGCAACACATGGTTCCGCTGCTGGTCCTCCGCTAGAGATCGCATGCAGGCGCGCTATGCCGCGTGAATACAGCCTCTCCAAGCTGCTCGATCCTGGGCCATCATGGACAATTCGTCAAGATGGTACACATACATGTAATTTTAGTGTATCAGGGCCAGGAGTTGGCGAACACACTGTCGGGGGGAAAGATAGGGGGGGGGGGGTAGAATCAGCTGCTTTTGTGTTACGGCACTCGTTCTGTGGATGGGGTATTAAAATGAGGGCAGGTTATAAAAAGGGAGCCGCTGACCCACACATTGACTGGATCAAGTGAGGTATATGAGATTCAGCATGCTTACATTCAGCGTGGCAAGAGCGTGTATTGATACGAATCCTGTTACCTGTACATATCACATAGTGCAATGAAATCGCATCAATTCTGCCATGCAGGAAGGATGTGATACAACATAGTCCGTTCTCTAGCATGTCCAGCTACCACACTGGCCATATCGCATCCCTGCGAGGTTCGTTACACGTCACGACTGATAACAGCCATGTTCAAAGAGTTGGTGGACAAGCCATCGATTAGCCACTCTCATTGCAAGATCAAAAAGTACTCTCTCTAGACCAAGAGTGGTTGATAACAAAGATAGAAATATTTACGATACCTTTCCAGACGTTTCGTTGTTCAGAACATCGAAACGTCTGGAAAAGTATCGTAAACATTTCTATCTTGATTAATCATATAATAACACCACTCTTGGTGTAGAAAGAATACTTTTATATCAACCATGTTCGTTGGTTTGTGTGTGTGTTGTGTGTGTGTTTTTGTATTGGTATTTCTGTGTGTATGTGTGTGTGTGTGTTGTGTGTGTGTGTGTGTGCGTGTGCGTGTGCGTGTGTTGTGTGTGTGTGTGTGTTGTGTGTGTGTGTGTTGTGTGTGTGTTGTGTGTGTGTGTGTGTGTGTGCGCGCGCGCGCACGCGTGCATGCATTCACTGACTTTCTGCATTGTTTCCGCTCAGGACCGGAAACCTGCGATGAGATTGCCAATGAAACATGCACAGCACAGTACAGAGATTGTGTGATGGAAAAGGGAGCATCCGTATGCGTCCACCGTAAGAGACTGGCTGTTGTTTGCTTATTGTTCTTGTACAGTTCGGCAAGTTGAGCACCACTGGTGTTCAGGTACCAGAGGTGAATCTAGGGGGCAGGGTTCCGGGGGTTCCACAGACAGAACCCCCTAAAGTTCTCAAGTGTACCACTGGAAACCATATGAGCCAGGGACTATAGAAACCGCCCTACGACGTTTGATATCAAAATCAAGTTATGACGTTTCGAAGTCACGCGACTCAAAGTTACGCGAAGCGCAGAACTCGTCACTTTTGTTTTGACAAGACTCAAGAGCTGTTGGGAAGGATTCCGAGCTCGAGCGATTGTCGAGTAACTCATGAGGCTCCACTTACTGTGATTGATTATGGCTACAACATCTAGTAGACGACGCTGCTCGATTCTGTGTGGAGTCGACTAGTCCCTGATGCGAAGGCGCTTGAATCGGACGAGGAGAGTTTTTACGGATTCAGCGCTGGCACCCGCGAGTCGTCCGCGAGCGATTCCGACACCGATGCTGACAGCGACGGCGATGATATGCCACCTAAAAAGAAGTCGTATTGAGTAACAGCAAGCTCGAGTGCTGCTAGTGTTGTGTCGAAAACGCCAAGCCCCGACAGCTCGGGAATTTCAAACGCGGAGAGTAACACAGACTACTCGGAATCGGATGACGAACCAGATGCCCCCGCACCTGAGCCACCGACGACGGAGCAGGTGAAGCGTGGTCTCCTGTCTTCAGACATACTACATACTATACGCGATGGGATTGAGAGAGGCTGTGGTTGCAAGTCGAAGAATCATTAGAAAGTCATCCCAGAGGAGCAGCTCGAGGACTACATATTTGATGTCTCTAAACTGCGAGAATCGAAAAAGCGCTTCAAGCGGTTTGTTCTGGGCGCACTGACTGGAAGCATGCGAAAGTCGATGGCTGGTGGTGGTGATCGACCTTTCTATTTCCGCTGTCATGTACGTGGTTACGAGTTGTGCAAAGACGTGTTCATGGCAGTTCATGCTGTTGGAAGTCATGTAATGAAACGCCTTAAAAAAAGGCAAACAAAGGAGTCGTTCAACTGGCACACCATGGCTTGACTGGGAGAACACCAGAGCACTTGGCCATTTCAGCAGACATAGAGCAGGATGTAGTGCAGTTTATTTTAGTAATATGCCAACATGTACGGTCTCACCTGCAGCGGAGCGAGGTCGTGCTGAGGACCCTCCAGTATACTTACCAGCATCCAAGAACAAGAAGTCTGGATACAACATCAATACCAAGACCGTCACACAGTATTCGCCTGTTCATTACAGGTCATTTTGCCACATTTGGAGGAGACAGGCAGCACGCATCAAAGTGATGAAGCCAAGGACAGACGTATGCGCACTGTGTGACAATCTACGGGACAAAATTCGTGTCGCCCGTACAGAGGAAGAGACGGAATGTAGTGTCCAGGCCCTGCGTTTGCACATATCACTAGCACAAGAGGAGCGACAGTACTACCGAGATTTAGTGGACGGCGCGCAGGCGTCACTGGATGAAGCTGAGGGCATAGTTCACTATACATTTGAACTGCCTAACTAGCAAGAATGAAGATATACAAAGAACACTACAAACTGTGTACATAAATTTGCTCTATATCGCTCAATTGATATGCCATTATTAAATAGGTGGTTAGGCACATTTTACCACCGCAGATCAACTTGAAATTTTGTTTTTGAGCACATTACCATACCAACATTTTGAGAGAAAAATTTTTTTCGCCAAAAAGTGCCATAGGGTGGTTTCTGTAGTCCCTGGCTCATATGCATGTACATGTAAATGTATTAGCTATTCAGTTTTTGGCTAAACTGAACTGGAGCCCCCTGTAGAGATCTCTGGATCCGCCCCTGGGTGCCCCTACAGTGTTTCTCTCCCGGAGCTGTGCAAAGGACAGTACGATATGTAGTGTCTGGCTCTAGCCAGGGTCCACAGTGCACACGCACGATGACCTAGGTAAACTGAAACCAAGAATAGCCAGGGTCCTGAGCTTGGAAAGCTATAAAAGTTAAGTAAAATTGAGACCCAGACCTTTTAGTGCCCCCTCACGCATGTACAGTAAAACTTGTAATGGCGACCACTCGGATATGGCGACCACTCGACCATGGCGACCATTTTTCCTTGTCACGGACTCATTCACGCTTAAAACAGCTCGGATAAGGCGACCACTCGCTCAACCCGACCGACGATCACCCATCCGCGATCGCGTTGCACAGTGCTAGTACATGTAAATGTATGCATTGCATGGTCTACACATCAGTGCAGGAAGTGTAGATATGCATGGTGCATGCACGACACTTCATGGGTCTGAGGACCCGAGGCACACGAGTCGTTTCTTTTTTTTTTTTTTACTGAATACTACAGTACCATCAGATGCTGCACAGCGGGGGCGGGGGCATATTGGATAGAAGTGGGGGCGGGGCAAAAGTAACTCCTCCGACCAAGGGTCTCGGAATCATCGTTACTCCTGTGCGCCGATACATAGGAGAAAAGAAACATGTGCATCCAAGAGGGAAGCACCGGCTATGCAAACGATAATGGGGAGAATTTGATATTGAGATAGGACAAAACAATAGTAAAAGCAGTGCACCGTAGGAAGATGGAGAGAACTGATAATCGGATTTTAAGGCTGAGCGAAGGGGATCAAAGAGGGGTAGAAGGGAGCTGGAGTGCGGTCAGTATAATTAGGCTGGTGTATTGGCTGCGATGGAGAGATCATAGCCTGTCTGTGACCCACTCCCACTTGCTGCGCCGCAAGTGGTCGTTGACATTTTTCTTGAACGTGTGCATACCTCTGCGAGAAGGGGAGACTGCAGAAGGGTAGGTGGGAGCTGATTCCACGTTGTGATGAGGGAGTGGGGAAATGAGCGGAGCGTGTTGTTTCGTGACTGAGGAGGAAGAATACTGGTGAGTTGTGATGGATGATGTGTTGCAGATCTGGTTGTCTCACGAGTAGACATGCGGCATTGCGGTGCGGCTGCTGATCGTGGCAGAATGGCTTTCACCATTTCCGGACCCTCCACAAAGTGCAGCTTGTGCAGAAAGCAGAGCCCTGCTACGGTACAGCGAATGTCGAGGCTCGGGAGGTATGATCCATCTCCAATTATGTGCAGGGCACGGCGCTGGATGGCAGTGAGGCGGGCCAAGGTGGTGGGGGCTGCGCTCATCCACACCAGCATGCCATACTCTAACACAGGGCGGACAAAGCCACGGTACACAATTGCCCGGTGCTTTGGGTCTAGCACAGCCGATGCCTTACGGAGGAAGCCGAGCCGCTGGGCTCCGCGTAATGCAAGCTGTCGGATATGGCTGCGGAATGCCAGCTGCCTGTCGAAGGTGACGCCAAGAAGCTTGAGATCCTCTACTTCTGGCACGACTGCTCCTTGGAAGCGTATTGCGTTCGGGGGGGGGGGGGGGGTTGGCGAGCGGTGGTGGCTGATGGTCAATGCCTGCGACTTTGTGGGCTCGAACTTGATCCTCCACCTGCTTCCCCATGCTGCCAGTGAGTCTACTGCCTGCTGGAGGATTGCTGTCTCTTCTGGCAGTCTGAGTCGGGTGGTGATGCACTTGTAGAGAGTTGTGTCGTCGGCGTATACAGCCAGCTTCGCCCCATCAGGCAGGTGGTCTTCTGCGTCGTTGACGTACAGCGTGCTAGAGTAGCATAGGTGTGTGCACTGTGATACACTGATAGAATGATGTATCACATGTGGATGTGGTCACGTGACCCACTGAACCTGGATAAGAAGACCACCTGGCCACGGCGACCGCTTTTTCTCGTCCCCTGAGGGGTTGCCTTAGACAGGTTTCACTGTATACCGGTCTACCGTCGTTAGTAGATAACTCGCAAGTTTCAAATTGTTCATCTTATAACGGGTCAGGGGCGTCACACACGGCACGACCAGTACAGCCATGGTTGTACCACTTTTGGTCCAGGATGGTCCGCCCAGAGCGCCTGTACAGTGCTAAAACCTGATCCGGTTGGGCGAAAAATCCGATCTCCTCCCCTTTGAGACCCACCCCCCCCCCCTTTGAGACCCCCCCCCCCTTTGAGACCCCCCTCGTACCCCGGTCGTATCACTCCCCACTACCCTGTGACGCCCCTATTTATTGCGTTAATAATAATAATGTTGTCCCTGCCCTTTTGGAGGGCATGTGCCCCTTTTGACACGTGTGTGCTGGGTCCGCGTGGTCGGTGTGCGGACCGCGCGTGTGCTGCGCAGGTTGCGCATGCCTGCATATTATTGTATGCATTCTTGTTGTTTGTGGCCTTCTTCTTGAGACTCTCTTCGGAGCAACGACAATAATCAGTCCTCTGAGTATTGTGTACGTGTGATGCAAGACATAAGAGAGTAATCAGAAGGGCTATCGTCGGGGCATAACCCCCCCCCCCCTCCCCCCGACGACAATAATAATCTTCATGTACGTACCTATCCCCGTGTGTTTTGTATAGGTCAAGATATCCTGTGCAAGGCGGAAAAGGAGGGTCGCAAACTGGCATGCGATGCAGGATACACAGCGTTTTACGACTTCATTCCGTGTCCATACCACAGTGGCACGAGGAGCCTTCGACTCCAAACGTGTGAGAGTAAGTAGCAGCCAGTCCTGGCTATGTGTGACTTACTGTATAAGCAGAAATATTCGTCTGGAATTTAATTTCGTCTAACGTCGATTTGCCTAGTTTTTCTATACACTCTTATGATCCATGGACGAAATTTTCAACCAGGCGAACTCCCTTTCTTTGGAGTTGGACGAAATTATTGACCGACGAAATTTTCTGCCTCTACAGTACTGTACTGTAAGACCAGATATTTTAACGTCAATTTATGTGTAAGTTAACGATCTCCGGATCTTTGTGGGTTAGCGAAGTGAAATTCTAACGAATTCTGTCCCATAAGCGGCAAATGACTGTACGTCTAAATATCGCTTTGCACATAACGACTTCAAATGTTAGGGGTCGTCCGCAATTATCGAAAGTTTTTTCCAATCCGTAGTAGCTTCAAATTTTTCCTCACCCACCCACCCACCCCCTCAGTCCGTAATAAAATATTATTGATGGACACACAACCCAACACATATGGAACAAACTCAATCAGTGCTGGTCCATGAGTCATAGTGACATCATGTATTGTATTACAACTACCATTATTGATGTTTAATTGGTGATCACCGAAATGTTCTTGTTCTGCTTCTTCACCGCCTTTCCAAACAACGTCGCCTGTCTGGACATAGTCAATAACAGTCGTCAGCGCCAGCGCTAGACGGAAGGACTTCAAAGGAGTGCATGGAAGACGGTACTCTGGACGAAGGAGACAGTGAAACTCAAAAATAGAAAGTGTCGACTCGCCGTCGAATGCGCCGAACTTTATTATCCCCGGCCCAGGAGCAGCCAAGGAAGCGCGCGCGGGGGCGCAGAAACTGCCAGAACTACAAAAATATTAATTTTGTAGTAGACAGTTCGCGCGCAGCCGCACGTGGAAAACAGGGGCTACACGTAGACGTACACGTGGCACGCGCACTTGTCATTTCGGAAGTTTTTCAATCCGTAACTGGCCTTGACCCACCCACCCACTTTCGAAGCTACTACGGATTGGAAAAAACTTTCGATAATTGCGGACGACCCCTTAACGAATGTTCAGTAATAGAATTAAATATTCTTCACATAATTAACCGCATTCAAGTATGGGGCGGCTCTTAAAGGGTTGAATGTTCGTTAACATTACTGGTCTTACAGTATTTGGTCACATCATGGACAGTGTTTTCTGGAGTACAAGTCACACTGGAGTACTGCAGCTGTTGTGAACCCTCTGGTTCTCTAAAGTATCAGGAACGAACGACCCCACACGGCACGAGGACAACTATTTATTCTCAACAATATCTTTCACTTCCATCGACTAATAATAATGAACAATGAATGACTGAATGAACAACTGAAACAACTGAATAACTAACACTAAAACCACCAGGTAGTTATAGCGTGAAACTGACAGCGTATATGAGAAAAGCATACACATACAACATACAACTACAGCGCACACAGCAAACCGCACATAGCGCATGTTGCGTATACTAGTACTACGTCGTAAACATCAGCGGTACGGCGGAGTCGGGATACAGCTGCATTGGAACGAACACAATGTCACAAGCGAGAAGGCCTTTCACTCTCGAGAACTTGTGGTTTCACAACATTCTCCCCACCAAAGGGCTTCTCACCGCCGTACAACAACTCACAAGTCAAACGATTTGGGGCTTACTACGCGTCATCTGCTGCTGCGGTGGTGGCCATGGTAGAGTATCACTAATGCCCACCACTTCAGACAACTCGACATCGCGAAGCTCGCCGCTGTGGGCTGTCGCACACGACACTGTCACCGATCCACTTCGACATGGGGCAGACGCTGGACCAGACAACACACAACCGATAATGTCATAAAGCTCGACGATGTGGGCTGTCACACACGACATGGTCACCGGTACACTGCTTCGACCCTGGGCGGGCGCGGAATCCGAGGACACGCATCGGATCTCTGTGTTCCACACAGTCTCGCCGCTTACTTCTTCCGTGCTAACCAGTAGTATCGCCCTTCTCATTTTCTCGGCTACTACGCCTTGCGTTTCTAAGTCTTGCGCCTCTAACTCTTGCGCCTCCAACTCTTGCGCCTCCAACTCTTGCGCCTCCAACTCTTGCGCCTCCAACTCTTGCGCCTCCAACTCTTGCGCCTCCAACTCTTGCGCCTCCAACTCTTTCGGCCGAGACTCCAGCTGCTTCTGAGCGTCTCCGACCGATGTCGCCATGCACTGTACCGACCCAGTAGGCCTCGGATCTGATCCTCCCACTGGCTTCGAATACTCTTCTGACCGCTGCTTGTCTGTAAGCAAAGTCTTACACGCCTTGTCCGGCGTCCTTCTGGGCGAGGCAAGCAAATCTCGCTTTGCTTCCTCATAATATGTACTGACGGCGATGCGCTCGGCCATCTTCTTGAGCTTTTCGTTAAACTCTGCGCGGAGCGCACACTCTTGCCGTCTAGCACTGCGCTCTTCAAACTCCTCGCTCTGTCGGAGCCTCTTCTCCACGTATTCTCTCAACCTATCGCCTTCAAATCCATACCGAATTCCGTTGGCGATAAAGCTGGCTTCGATGATCCATAGTTCCTGTGCCATGCTCGCTTCGTATCCTGGCGTGGTCGCCAAATGTTGTGAACCCTCTGGTTCTCTAAAGTATCAGGAACGAACGACCCCACACGGCACGAGGACAACTATTTATTCTCAACAGTATATTTCACTTCCATCGACTAATAACAATGAACAATGAATGAACAACTGAAACAACTGAATAACTAACACTAAAACCACCAGGTAGTTATAGCGTGAAACTGACAGCGTATATGAGAAAAGCATACACATACAACATACAACTACAGCGCACACAGCAAACCGCACATAGCGCATGTTGCGTATACTAGTACTACGTCGTAAACATCAGCGGTACGGCGGAGTCGGGATACAGCTGCATTGGAACGAACACAATGTCACAAGCGAGAAGGCCTTTCACTCTCGAGAACTTGTGGTTTCACAACAGCAGCAGTTGAATCTCAAATAGGGCACAAAGTCGAACGTTCATTTCTTTTTCCATCGGAAGTCCAACTTGGCGCACATCGCTCATGCTACCTGCTATGATTATCGGTCGCGAAATCAGTTGGAGTAGCATTTGCGCATGTGTTGCTTTCACACTCTAATGTGGATCTAGCTGCAAGCTATTGCATTGCAGGGGGTGTACCGCGGCTGCATGACGTCATGCCCCCCCCCCCCCCTCCCCCATGGGATCAAAGTATTCAAATTGAAATATCTCTTGAACACTGTGACGCAGACTTGGGGCCTACACAATTCGACTCAGCGCCCTGAATCGTACGAATCCTGAGAGTTTTCTTCACCGCACATCCCCCGTAACATTTAGAGGTTAGTAGTGAGAGAAGTGACCACACACTGCTGGTTTCTAAAACACGAATGACGGTGCTCCTGAGGGAGGCTCTGTGACAGGCGAGAGTGGATCTCAGATTGGTGGCCGTTTGAAGTCTGGCCATGCACGAAACGAAACAGGTTTTTCGAATGGCTGTAAACGCGCGCGAGTTTTGATCATAAGCCAAGGCCATCCGTTGTAATGCTGGCAGCTTGTAATTAAGTTCTGCCGTCCTGGCTTTGTTTGCCCCACTGCAGAAACAACCGGACTTCGCGGCAACGAACTTTGCTGGCCCACTGTGAAAAGCCTGAAAGTGGCAAATCAGAAGTACAGCTACCCTGGCGCCATTGCGTTCTGTGCCAAGCATAATGCAACTCTGCTGAGCCACAAAGCGTTTGACGCTGGTTGCGCTAGACGAATTCTCCTGCACCTGCCCAAGGCTTGGGTATATCAGGGAGCACAACGTATCGGCAGCCAAGACACTGATCGGCAGGTCAGCCTTGTGGATGAGCTTCTCACCGTCATATGTGAACTGAGTAAGTGTTTGTGAATTAACCATTCATGAGAGAGAGAGAGAATGTGTGTGAGAGACTCAGAGAGTGTGTGTGTGTGTGTGTGTGTGTGTGTGTGAGAGAGAGAGAGAGAGTGAGACAGACAGACAGACAGACAGACAGACAGACAGATGGACAGGCAGACAGACGGCCGGCCGGCCGGCCGGATGGCCGGACGGACGGACGGACGGATTGACGGACGGACGGACGGACGGACGGACGGACGGACGGACGGACAGACGGACGGACAGTGAGCCAAACAGGCTGAGAGAGAGTGTGAACAAAAGAGAGAGAGAAAGATAGACAGAGACAGACAGGAAGACAGACAGAAAGACCGACAGACAGACAGACGGATGGACAGACAGACAGACCGACAGACAGACAGACAGACAGACAGACAGACAGACAGACAGACATGTCGTCTCGGTTGGAGGACGAACTACTTCTCTGCTTTCGCCCCGCCACACAACAAAAGGACTAGGAAAATAGTTGTTCTCTATTTCGAGAGAGAGAGAGAGAGAGAGAGAGAGAGAGAGAGAGAGAGAGAGAGAGAGAGAGAGAGAGAGAGAGAGAGAGAGAGGGCGAGAGAGAGCTTTTCAGTACCACACTTCAAGAGAGAACTGAACTCCCACAAGAAGAGACAAGGGAATATAATGTGGGGACATGGAAAAAGTGGGGTGATGGAGACGAAATAGGTGCTCAAAAGTGGGGCATTCAGGCGAAATAGGTGCACATGTATAATACAACTGGTCCCTAACGGGACGGGAGACAAAGACGGCAGACGATGAAATACGGCGGACGCAAGATGGCAACTAGACGAATACAACAGAGACAAGACAAGAAAGAGTGCATACGAAGGGGACAGAAGACGACACAGCCGCATGTACTAAGCGTGTACCACTGGTCAGCAGCATGTATGACACAGAGTCACAAGCACAGCCGCAGGTACGACAAAGAGACACAAACGCAGTAGCAGGTACGACAAAGAGCTACACGCGCAGCCGTATGTACAACACAGAGCTACAAGCGCAACCACATGTACAACAGACAGACTGAGAGAGAGAGAGAGAGAGAGAGAGAGAGAGAGAGAGAGAGAGAGAGAGAAAAGAGAGAGAGAGAGAGAGAGAGTGTGTGTGTGTGTGTGTGTGTGTGTGTGTGTGTGTGTGTGTGTGTGTGTGTGTGTGTGTGTGTGTGTGTGTGTGTGTGTGTGCGTGTGCGTGTGTGGGAGTGAGAGACTTTCAATTGGAATATGTTGTACTTTCTAATCAAGTTGGAGATGAAACTAGTAAAGGACTTTTATTCATGTACAGCCTGTGTATTTGCATACTGACATGCTTCTCTGGCAAAGGAAGTACATGGTGTGTGGGTGTGGGTGTGGGTGTGTGTGTGTGATTATGTGTGTGTGTGTGTGTGTGTGTGTGTGTGTGTGTGTGTGTGGGTGTGTGTGTGTGTGTGTGTGTGTTGCTTCGTGCTCCTTGGGAGCAGGTTACACCTTCTGAGCTCCGTTTTGGGGCTTTCGCTAAAGTTTTCTGCCTGCCCAGGGCCACTAGAGTCGACCCTGGAGCACCCTCGTGCACTGCCAAGGCAGTGCTGCGTGATTGGAACCCAGGATCGCGATGGAGCCGTTCTGGACAAATTATTTCGATATTGTTACTGCTGCGTCGGCCGTGGTCCATAACTCACAGTGGAGTAGCTGTCCGTCGTGTTGTCCGTGCACCTTCTTCTTGAGACTCTCTATGGAGTGAGACCTAAATAATCAGT
>NC_088654.1:13728899-13731399 GCF_964019385.1 Sycon ciliatum | reverse complement strand
CTATGGGTCTGTGCGTGAGCGTGTGTCCGTCCGTGTCTGTGCATCCGTGTGTCTGTATGTATGTATGTATGTATGTATGTATGTAGGTATGTGTGTGTCTGTGTCTGTGTGTGCATGTGTGTCTCTGTCTGTCTGTCTGTCTGTCTATCTGTCTGTCTTTCTGTCTATCTGTCTGTCTGTCTGTTTGTCTGTCGGTCTGTCTCTCTGTCTGTCTGTCTGTCAGTCTGTCTGTCTGCCTGCCTGTCTGTCTGTCTGTCTGTCTGTCTGTCTGTCTGTGCATGGCTGTGTGTGTTCATGCGCATGTGTGCATTTGTGTCTAGGTGTCTGAGCATGAGCGTGTGTTCACGAGCATGCATGTATGTGCATTCGTTTGTATGTGTGTGTGTGAAGGAGCTTGTGCGCGAGTTTGTGCCTGTGTGTCTGTGTGTGAGTGTGGGTGGGTGTGCACGTACACACGCACACACTCACATGTGAACTTACATGTCTGTTTGTCTGTTCACATGCATTATGTCATACCTTGGCCGCCGCGGTGGTGGCGGCAGATCTCAGAAACTTCGACATCTTTCGCTTGACACCAACCTTTATAGCTGCTGTTCGAAAGGCAACTAGCGATGATCTTACGTACGATGAAATACTGCGTCAGTGCACTGCAATCGACATGCACATGGTGACGTTCACTGATGTGCAACTTGTCAACAGTATGCAATCAAGTCCGCTCGTCACTAAGCTACAGGCCGATTTCTACCCGGACAGCTACAAGGGCCTGACACTTAAGAACAGAAAAGCGGCACGCATCCTTCCCAACGGCACTCTGTATGAGGAGGGCCTGCTGCCGGGTGAGACCGGAACTCTTCTTTGCCGGAGTAAGTGGCCGTACGGGAATGGTTGGGTCTGTGTAGAGGGGATGCTAGCTGACCAGGCCCTAAGTCTTGCACTCTTTCTCTCAATCTCTCTCTCCCTCTCTGTCTGTCTGTCTCTCTCTCTCTCTCTCTCTCTCTCTCTCTCTCTCTCTCTCTCTCTCTCTCTCTCTCTCTCTCTCTCTCTCTCTCTCTCTCTCTCTCTCTCTCTCTCTCTCTCTCTCTCTCTCTCTCTCTCTCTCTCTCTCTCTCTCTCTCTCTCTCTCTCTCTCTCTCTCTCTCTCTCTCTCTCTCTCTCTCTCTCTCTCTCTCTCTCTCTCTCTCTCTCTCTCTCTCTCTCTCACACACACATACATACACACATACATATACACACACACACACACACACACAGCAGGGCCGGCGCCACTGGTACGGCCGGTACAGCCATGGCCGTACCAACTTCCCAAAAAGTCGGTCCACGTGGAACGTCGGAAAACTGTGGAGAAAAAGTTTCGATGTATGATTTTGTACATGGAGTCGCCCAGAGTGCAGGATTTGCCGTCTAAATTCGAAAAACTTTTCTGGGGGAGACCCCCAGACTGCCCTTAAAGATGGCCCTTCGGCCGCACAGCTCCGCGGAAGCTGCCTCCCGCCCTGCACACACACACACACACACCATTGGACCATTGGACGCCCATCGCCAGAGGCGATGATAGCGATGCTACAGCAGAAGCCATAGCAGCTTGTGCTGGGATTCCACCATTCAACAGCTTGCAAGGCTGAAGAATTGACCGCCACTATTCAGCCTGGTCTACACCACACAGCTATGAAGTGGCTTTTTTTGGCCAGTGAATCCCTACTTTTTGGTCTTTTTCATTTTTTTCACGCACACACATCACACCACATACTCCGGCATGCACTGGCTGTTGGTAACCACCCAGGAGAATGAAAGAACAGTCAGGTGAAGTCTGAGAAAGAGAAGAAAGACGTGTGTGACCATAATCGTCAGGAATCGAACCCACAACCTATCGATTGGAAATCACACACACACACACACACACACACACACACACACACACACACACACATACACACACACACACACACACACACACACACACAGCAGGGCCGGCGCCACTGGTACGGCCGGTACGGCCATGGCCGCACCAACTTCCCAAAAGGTCGGTCCACATGGAACGTCCAAAACCGGGGAGAAAAAGTTTCGATGTATGATTTTGTACATGGAGTCGCTCAGAGTGCAGGATTTGCCGTCTAAATTCCAAACACCTTCTGGGGGAGGACCCCCAGACCGCCCTTAAAGATGGCCCTTCGGCCGCACCGCTCCGCGGAAGCTGCCTCCGGCCCTGCACACACACACACACACACACATACAGACACACACACACACACACACACACCACTACTACTACTACTGTAGCTTGGTTGCCAAAAGGACCACACCACTCCGAAAGGAGCCAGAGTCATTGTCAGGAGCAGAAACGAAGATAACGACTCAGGTCACTCTGTCGACGGAACTGACGGTTGCAGCGAGAACAGCGAACACCATACGACGCTCTACCAGACTTGGTTGCTCGATGGCCACGGTCGCACTTGTGACGTCTGAAACCAGGCACTGACTTGAACTGCCGATTGCATGTCAC
>NC_088654.1:13721399-13723899 GCF_964019385.1 Sycon ciliatum | reverse complement strand
TTTGTCCTTCAGCAGCTTCTTCCGTCGGTATCTCACCCGCTTGACTTTCGTCCCAACTGCTTTCGCGTTCACTTTGTCTATTTCCTTGCCATCCACTGCTGACAACATGTTAAAGGGGAAGTATACCCTAAAATCAAATTTTCACCAGTTGTAGTCTTCGGGGTGCTGAGTCGAATGGTCTTGGTCCGAGGAAGCTGCGACGCTCCCTTCCTACTTGAATCCCAATCGAACTCGCGCACTTCCACCGAAACTGGGTGACTGCGCCCTACTAGATGGGGATTTGTATGCAAAATTTCACTAAAAGCGCCATTTCGTTCTTATAAAAGCACGGATGACCGCGATTGGCCCATATGTTGTAGTCTTTTGGACGCTGAGTCGACTGGTTTTGGTCCGAAAAGGCTGCGATGCAGCGTTCCTCCTTTATTCCCAATCGAACATGGTTGAAGAAGCAGTCACGTGGTCCTTGTTGCCCAAATCACCTGGTCACCGCGTCAGCAGGCGACAACTTTCACACCAAGGTTCAACTCGAGTGACAGGACTGCACCCAAAAAAGGTCAAACAGGCTAGTAAGTTGTACCCTGCAGGCACGGTGACCAGGTGACTGGTGTACGCAGGAGCACGTGACCGCTTGTTCAACCATGTTCGATTGGGAATAAAGGAGGAACACTGCATCGCAGCCTTTTCGGACCAAAACCAGTCGACTCAGCGTCCAAAAGACTACAACATATGGGCCAATCGCGGTCATCCGTGCTTTTATAAGAACGAAATGGCGCTTTTAGTGACATTTTGCATACAAATCCCCATCTAGTAGGGCGCAGTCACCCAGTTTCGGTGGAAGTGCGCGAGTTCGATTGGGATTCAAGTAGGAAGGGAGCGTCTCAGCTTCCTCGGACCAAGACCATTCGACTCAGCACCCCGAAGACTACAACTGGTGAAAATTTGATTTTAGGGTATACTTCCCCTTTAACAGCAAAATCAGCGACTGCATTAAATTTTATTTGCGTGTTTGTAGTCCACGACAGAAGTTCAAGGACGAGGCTGTTCGTCAGCTGGCCAGGACTATCCACTGCTACCCGCCCTGATGGCGAGTCAAGACGGAGCGCATTGCAACTGTTTACACGTCAGAGACAGCTTCTTGCACAGAGGGCCAATCCAAGACTCGTCTTTCTCGCACGCCATGGCGTTCTACTAAATTTCGCGAACAACCGCGACTCGTCAGCTAGATACAAGGAACTGATCTAAACTAAATCGAGGGTGCAGAATCCGATTATCGATGTTGCGAGTGTGTGCAATGCTTGCATCAAATCGAAAATCGACTTTGAAATCATTGAAAGACGCACGAATCCAGTCTTTTTTACGCCATTTCACCGAGATTGGTACCAAATGAAAGCTCAAAACCTCTACTCTCATGTAAACCCGTTCGATTTTGTCTCCAAGCGTCACTGCACCATCCAGTGACAGTTGAACGCCTCCGCAAAAATTGTGCCATGCGCAGATCCCCAAATCAATGCAGCTGCATGAAGGCTCTTTCGGGCCAAAAAGTCACGTGACTGAAATCCCTACTATAAAGAACTCATTCTCCTGCAGAATGGTGTTCCTTATAAGGAGTCGACTGCACTATCATACTATGCCATAGCAGGTACTCCTGCATAATAGTGTTCGTTGTATCAGGAGTCGACTGCATTATCATACTATACCATAGCAGGTGCTGCTGCACAATAGTGTTCGTTGTATCAGGAGTCGACTGCATTATCATACTATACCATAGCAGGTACTCCTGCACAATCGTGTTCGTTGTATCAGGAGTCGACTGCATTATCATACTATACCATAGCAGGTGCAGAGGTGGAATGGAAAACCCCGCTTAGTCCATTTGACCACCGTTCGGATACTGGCCAAAAAGGATTCATTCCATGTGCGGTTTGTTTGTAAATCCATATTTTGGTCCGGGTTTTGATATTATGGTTCTGGTCCGTTTTTGAACTTGAAATGTTTGCCTGGCGGTGTCCCCAGGGAAAATCTTTTGAAAATTAGAATTCTCTTCTGTGGTTAGAGCGCTAGGCGATTCTGAACGCAGTGCACCGTGTGGGTAACCACCATTACATTCTTGATTAGGCACCGGCAGATTCTGCTCGAAAAGCAGTGAAATGGGCAGAACCACACAAACCTTATTGCGGGCAGTTCCTCGAATTCTGCTCCATTTCTTTATCCACATACCAAACATGCATGAAACTTACCATAAAAGTACCGAATTCCGCCCATTTTTCTGCCGGCATAATCCGCCGGTGCCTATTCATGATGGTCAGCACCTGTTGATGGCACTCACCATCATCTTCTATGTTTCTACTTCACTCCTGAATGTGTGGTGTCTGCCCGTCTTGTGTGTGCGTGTCCCGTTCTGACTTCAGCCCCAACCCCGGCAGCTGGCTGATAGCACAAGGAATCCAGTAATTGCTCACAGTGGACAGGCTCCATCCAGCCAGGACGTCTCTCCTCCCCT